>NW_024680187.1:0-708 GCF_008729295.1 Plectropomus leopardus | reverse complement strand
TACAGTCTGTGAGAAGTATTTCACAGATATGAAGAGGGCCCGTACATAAAAGTTATGCAGCACGTTGCTACATGACCGGAGTAAACAGAGAAAACGGACTGCGGCGTTCCCTTTTGCTCGATAGGTAGAAATCCTACAACTACCAGAATGCACTGCGCTGCACCAGACCCACAAATACTCCTGCTGTTGGGTGACGAAATGCAAGTTTTGGTTTACATTTGATCAGCGCTTCCTAGTTTTACAGTTTGATTTCAGTTTCATCAGCCTCCCATTTAACAGGGCGGGAAGCGGTATGGTGCCCACTTCCTGTTCAGAAACTATGGCTGGAACAGCTAAACGGAGCAGAAGGATATGTTTCTGAAAACATTTTAGGTGAAAAATAGGCACTGCAGTGGCATCATCTTGATTTATATTCAATCGGTCTGCATAAGAGCAAGAAACAGATTTTATAGACATTTAGCCTGTTTTTGTTGTGGTTTTCCGTCTCTTTGTGGTCTATAAACATCTCTGCGGATTTGTGTCTCTTTGTACATTTTTTTTGTCTCTTTGTAGTTGTTTAAGTCTCTATGTGGTCGTTCTGTGTCTCTTTGTAGTCATTTTGTGGTTGTTTACGCCCTTAAAGTCGCCCCTTAGAGTCGCTCATGTGTCTCTTTAAGGCTGCTTTTTAACTCTTTGATGTCATTTTGAGTCTCTCCCAAGACGTCACGT
>NW_024680186.1:0-361 GCF_008729295.1 Plectropomus leopardus | reverse complement strand
CATACTGTCTTCAACAGCACATTTTACCCTCTCACACACACCAACTCCTGCACACCAGCATACACACACACACAAACAAACAAACACATACGCTCTGAAAAATCAGTGACTGTGACCTGTCACATTATTACCGTCATGCCCTTTAACCAGATGCAAGCAGCGGTCACATGCTTGGCTTTATGGGATCTGTTATCCTGATGGATAACAAACAAAAAGTGAGTTGCTGTAAACTACACTTTAAAGCCTTTAGATTACAACAGCGTTTTTTGTCGTTTTTTTATTCTCTTGCACTTTTGGTCAATAATCTAAAATGAATCACTGACCTCACACTTACATTAATTTTTGGATAGTCAGAGGTCAG
>NW_024680185.1:0-491 GCF_008729295.1 Plectropomus leopardus | reverse complement strand
GTCAATGGCACACAGCTGGCCAGAACAATAGATGCATTGCATCAACAGCATGAACCGATCTGAAGAAAACTTGGCCAATAATAGCAGTCACAGACACTAATTTTATTTCATGCCATGAGGAGAGGTTGCTGGAGCTAAATTTCAGCTCTGCTTATGAAGAGATATGAAATCCAAGTTCCTATCATGGAGTGCTAGCAATTTTATAAGTCTTGATTGGTCACGCAAATGTGTTGTAAAAACATCAGTGAGCGCCCAATCAAGATTCAGCCACTAAATTTACAGCAAGCAAGGTTTGGTTTTTAAAGTTGTGGAACAAAAGTGAAATTCGAAGTTCTGGTGTCCTTGTAGGCATGCCAATAACAATACAATGGGCAACATGTATGTTGCCTGAGAGATGACACTCAGAGGAAAAAGTCTGCAAAGCTTGTAGAGAAGTTTTTCAGTAAATCAAACTGAAACTGCAACAGTGGGAAAGGACAGAAATATCATTG
>NW_024680184.1:0-1329 GCF_008729295.1 Plectropomus leopardus | reverse complement strand
ATTTTTTTTTCTTATTAATGGTTGTGTTGGTGGCTCTAGCATGCTTGGGTGCATTGTTCAGGTTAACCCTGAACTGACCTACTGATGACTGGTCACACTGTTGTGAGTTTTTTTTGTGTGTTTTTAACTCTGTGAAACCTGAATGGACATCTGTTTTTTTTGCACTACAGAAGCTATTTAAGCCTATGAAACCCAAGCATATTGATTTGATTTCTTTTAAATAAAATGGGGGCGAAAGGCAAACAGAAACTGCCAAAAATTGCGAGAAATTAGTAAAAGGTGACAAGAACATGCCCTGAAAATTACTTTTTAAAAAGGAGGGGATTAAAAAACTATATATAAAATCATTAAAATTCAATTTTTTTGAATTTGTAGATTTTGTTATTTATTTTTCAATTTCAGGCTCTTACTGAAAATCACTGTTTTCTTTGTATGTTTCAAAATAAAAGCTCTCAGGGGAAGGTAATGCATTACGCTTCCACCCTAAACATATGTAATGCTTTTATTGTGAAAAAGATGGAGAGGGTGTTTATTTTGTAATAAACTTACTGGATCAAAATCAAAAGTAAAACCACTAGTAGTTGCGTTAATTATGTATTATATATAAAATAACACATAAAAACAGGAAATGCATAAATAAAGTCTTGTAAAGTCTTTGTATAACAGCTGTTCTCAAATAAAAGCCTTTTTTTTTGTTCAGCTAAGTAAAGGCTCCTCCCACTGATTATTTATTAACATGCATAAATTATTGATGTAACTCTGATGTTTGTAAACACAAGTTTGCTCTAATGTTTACAAACATCACTTATGTAATAAACCTCTAAGAGCAGCAATAATCGTGAATAACTTGTTGGTTTGTTGTTATGTTTTAGTCACAGTTCGAATGGACCTGTTGTGTTTTTAACTTTTATACTGGTAAACTGATTAAATTTCGACAACTATCTGTCATTTTATTCATATCCACATTTATGTGCTGTTTTTAATATACAAATTGAGCTGGAGCTTTTACCAGCATTTCACTGAAATCATATTTTGTGTTTTCATATGAAAAAATTATTTGTACTTTGTAAAAGACTCTAAGTTAAAAAAAGAAGCAAGAAATGTATAAATAACTGATAAAAAAATACTGAAAAGGAAATCAAAATGACAATTTTTCTGGATTTTGTTTTGTGTGTGTGATTATCATTGTATGTGTATAATAAATATTTTTAAATATCTAAGCACATGCGCTATAACACGGAATAGGTTTTTCCTGATTCGTTTTTCTTTAAAAATGAATTCAAACATCATAGTGTGCAAAAACAACCAAAAACTTTCATAACAAAAGTG
>NW_024680183.1:0-591 GCF_008729295.1 Plectropomus leopardus | reverse complement strand
TTCTAATAAATAATAGGTCATATTCTTATCAACTTTTACTAACTTCTCGCAATGTGTGTGCAATGTTCCCTTTTTTCCCCCAAGATTTTATTTGTTTTTTTATATTTTTTTTATGAAAAAAATTAAACCAGTTTGCTAAAAGTTTCAAGGGGTTAATTCTAAAATGATAGAACGGAGCACCAGAAATATAGAGTATTTCCAGTTGATGAAATGATGCAGACAGTAAATATATCATCGTCATGACCTTAATTGTTCCACAGGAACAAAATAATACATTACATATATATTTCTGTCACGTGGGATTAAATGAATGTAGCAACATTCAGCCAATAAGGAGACAGGAAAGACAAAACATGATGAAAAAAGAAAAACAAGGCAATAAGCAACTCAAGAAATCAATAGATTTATAAAAATAATTCTTTTAAAAATATGGAAAACAATTATCCATGTCCCAATAAAAAAAAAAATAAAAAAAAAGTCTACTAATTTTCAGGTACTTTACGTGTACTTTTTTTTTAAAACAAACTTTTTGCACATTTTTGGATTATTTCCTCCATTGCCCCTTTAAGACCCTCTTGGGTCTTAAAGGGT
>NW_024680182.1:0-674 GCF_008729295.1 Plectropomus leopardus | reverse complement strand
TCTACTACTGGGGGTAGGTGTGCTCTACTCGCTTCATTTTCTTTAACAAATAACTTTTAGGTCTTGCTCTCTAAACCTGTGCTTGAAAACCGCTGATATGATGTCTGATTGTCCCAATCGGTGTCGTTGAAACATGCAATCAAGCTGCACTCTTGTTTTGTTGCTGTTCAAAGAGGATATGATGACGTCAGTCGCCCGCGGTGTCCACAGAGACTGAATCTGTTTCCATTTTTCATCCTCCTCTCACACTCCCACAGCTTTCTGCTCTGTGCAGACTCCGATTCTCATTTACTGGTGTGAATGAGATTCAGCGAATATTCCCTGCAGTCAACAGATGGCACACAAAGACAAATTTTCCAGCAGGCTCACACTGCAACACTTTAACCTTGATGCAGCTTTGACAAGCATTAACAAGAAACATCATTTATCTCACTTGTCCCTTTTTGCCCTCTCTGTCTTTGTGTCCATATACCACTGTCTTTTTTTCTTTATTTATTTTCTTGATTTATCTACAAATGATCATTATTTTCTCCCCTGTCAAAGTCACCACTGGGAGTCACCTACATCTCGACCTCTTCCATCTTGTTCTCCCTTTAGAATTTTAGCTTATTTCCAAAAGGGTGACTACAAATCAATAGCCCTGCCCTTGTTTTCTGCCACACACACACACACAC
>NW_024680181.1:0-836 GCF_008729295.1 Plectropomus leopardus | reverse complement strand
GTGTGCTCTACTGATGGTGGCAGACACCACCCGTACCTTGTCATTGTGAATTGTGTAAATTGTAAGCGAACTCGATTCCTGTGCGTGTCCCAAATTTGGGCCAGGGTAAGACTAAAATGCTGATTTCGTACTGCACTTACCATAGGTTTTGTCATTGTTTAGTTTCACTGGGTTTAGGGGTGCTGGTCATTTGTCTTTATGTTTTTCACTAAATCACCAGAGTAGTTAGTTAGGTTTTTTTAAAAGATATCTGAGTTATTTGGCACTATAATCTTGATAGCTTAGATAGTCTGCTCCAGTTTTGCTTTAAGGAGTCCTCTTTTTGTGAGATTTATTTCATTGTTTTGACAGCACCTGCCAGCCCTTATCTGTTTTGTACTTCATATCCACATTTCCTTTTTTTTAAATAAATAAACCTTAATTCACAATACCCTCCAAGGATTTTGTGTGTGTTCCTTCCCTGTTCCCCATTGCGAACTGTGTTTGTATCAATGGCCAAAAAAGCAAGGGTATATTATAGTGAAAATGTCAAGATTTGACATGTTCAAAAAACAGCTGACAACCACTTAGTATTGCACGTAGAAGCATGTAATACTATACAGTGTTGAAAAAACATCCAAAATCAGGCCAAAAACATATAAAATAGCATGTTGAAAAAATGACCAAAAAAGCAAGGCTATAGTATGGCAAAAATGTCAAAATTTGACATGTCCAAAAAACAGTTGAAAACCACTTAGTATATCACATAGAGGCATGTAATACTATACAGTGTTGAAAAAACGTTCAAAAGTGGTTTCAAAACCAAAAAAATAGCATGTTGAAGAAATGACCAAAAA
>NW_024680180.1:0-422 GCF_008729295.1 Plectropomus leopardus | reverse complement strand
TTACTTTTTTTGCTTATTTGCAGTAATTTTCTTGTAACTGTTTTTTTCTAGTGCTTTGTGTGCATTTCTGCATTTTTCTGTGCGTTTGTACACATATCTACAAACGTGGATTATACAGTACATCACTAGCATAACATAGTGGGTCCATTTTTTATTAAGTTGCCCGTCACCATGATGTTGTTCATGTTTTTGAAAGAAAATCAAGCCAATTTGCTCATGTTTCAAAGGGTTAACCGTTAAATAATTCATATAAAAAATAGACTGCTCTATTTTTTCTCCCATACTCCCATTTAAGTGTTGTCCATACATTTCCCAACCTACTTCCAATAAAACTGGCTGCATTCCCATGGAAACTGCGCACCCCCTGGTCCAGCGCTGGGTCTAACCTCAGTGACTGCAGCAGAAGAAACTTTGCTCTGACT
>NW_024680179.1:0-616 GCF_008729295.1 Plectropomus leopardus | reverse complement strand
AAATACTCCCTCAGTGATCATCTGCGCTCTCAGCGTGATCGTTGTGCAGCCGGTTAATCTTCACAATCCTGAAGAAGGTCCTCAGTGAGTCTCCAACCAGCCACAGTTCGCTCAACATCCAGCGACTGAAGATAAACAGTACAGAGCTGCTCCTCTAACAAGCCTTCTTTGGGCTGATGTCCGCTCGCAGGAGAATAAAGTGGATGAGATGTGACTGAGGCTCACTCAGCAACGAGAGATCAGAAAGTGGGCTGCGCACATCTTCACAGAGACATCCCCTAATATCCCGGATCAAGCTGTTGCGCAGGATGGACGGACCTTGCTCTGATCCGACAGGACACAAGACTCTGATGCAAATTCAAAAAATGCACTGCAGGAATCGAATGATGCCACCAGCAGCAACTGGAGCAAATTTTCAGAGCCGCTGGTGATGTTAATCAATTCATCCTTCAACTCAAAAGATGTTGCAGGATCAAGGACAAATTGTAATTTCATGTTTTCAAATTGAAATCGCGAGTATAAAATACACCTAATGGAAACATGTTAATTTCAGAAAACTCCCATCGAACGCAAAAACCCTCACATACCCTCAAATGAGGTGGTATTTTTTTAAGGC
>NW_024680178.1:0-285 GCF_008729295.1 Plectropomus leopardus | reverse complement strand
CCCTGCTCCTCTCCCTCTTCTGCTCTCTCCTGCTCAATGTGTCAGATTTTTAGTTACTCCTCTGCCTCCTTTAGTGATAGTGGTACCTGTCACAAGTGTAGTTTATTTGCTGCGCTGGAGGCGAGGCTTAGCGATCTGGAAGTGCAGCTCTGCGATAGTTAGCGAGCCCCTTGTAGCCAGTGCGGACCGACATAGCATAGCCTCTGCTAGCCGTCCCTGACTGTCTGAGCGAAGCATAGTAAGCCGAAGCCCACGGTACACCTCCCACCCCCCCTTCACGTTTCA
>NW_024680177.1:0-435 GCF_008729295.1 Plectropomus leopardus | reverse complement strand
ACATCAAAATTGTACACCGTGCAACAGGAAAACCGTAAAAGTTTTGCGCAGACCTTTGATAACCTTTAATCATGAAGGGGATTATGATTGGACACACCCAATTTGAAATCGATCGGACTAATCCTGTAGGACAAGTTCACAAAAGTACGAAGCCCACAATCACCAAAAATCAGCACAGAATTGAAAATGGCCAACCTCCTGTTGGGTTTCGGGGGTGGATCCAAGAGGCTTTTTTGTGCGTCTGGGCATGATACATAAGTGTACCGATTTTCGTAAATGTAGGTTAAACTGGGCATTGGGTCTACACGTTAGAAGGCGCTGTGGAGCCATTTTGCCAAGCCTGTTTCTGAATTTTGGAAAGCAGCACAACAACTCATGTTAAAAAAACCCTTCCCTGTAGACACACACCGGTGCTTTCATACTTTGGCTGCTGTG
>NW_024680176.1:0-310 GCF_008729295.1 Plectropomus leopardus | reverse complement strand
AAAACTCGAGTCCACGTAATGTTAGTCATTTGGATGTGTGTGTCAATATGTGTGTGTGTGTGTGTGTGTGTGAGCTTTTGTTTTAAAAAGAATGAATTGGAAGGTGAGCTCAGGCAGCAGATTAGAGTAAACTGCAGCTGATGAGCTCAGAGAGAAGATCTGTAGCAGTCAGTGATCACTGATTATCCAGGAGAGAGGACAAAACATCCAAGGTTGGCTCACAGTAGCTGGTTATTTAAGGGAAACGTACGTGCACACACACACACACACACACACACACACACACACACACACACACACACACACACAC
>NW_024680175.1:0-317 GCF_008729295.1 Plectropomus leopardus | reverse complement strand
TACTGTATTCTCTGAGTTAATAAAGTCACAAATTTGTGAGAAAAAAAGAGTTGTAAAGATTGTGTCATTTTTGTTTGTTTGCTTATTTTGGGGTCAAAGAACCACAGCACAGCCATATTTTATGCCTGCAGTGGATGAAATTATCAAATTATACTTTGCCATTGGATTGAGCAATAAGGAAATCCTCCTGATTTTAGGCTAGAATCACCAGACTATTGTCAACATCCAGACTTTGAAGAGACATTGCCATGAACTGGGCCTATTCAGAAGATAACAAACATACTGATCTGAATGAGGTGATTATGTTGCATCGAAAT
>NW_024680174.1:0-331 GCF_008729295.1 Plectropomus leopardus | reverse complement strand
AGAGCAATAAATATATATAAATGAATGCGTATTTAGCACGCTACAACCTAACGAAAGCAAAAGGTTAACAAATTAACACGCAGTCGTCACTGTAACATTCATCAGAATCAGGACCTGCTGTGACATTATGATGCGATTCAGTATTTCAGTCTGACCATCAACATCATCACTCAGGAAGGTTATAACATGATTACGAGTGTCGTGATTTACGATCATTACGGCATCATCAGCATCACTGTCATCATTTCACAGAGAGACAGAGAGAGACAGAGACAGAGAGAGACAGAGAGAGACAGAGAGAGACAGAGACAGAGAGACAGAGAGAGACAGA
>NW_024680173.1:0-1009 GCF_008729295.1 Plectropomus leopardus | reverse complement strand
CAAACACACACTAAACACACCGACCCCCGGCCGAGAGACCTGCCGGACACAGAGCTGAATGTGTTTACTCCTCTACTTCTTTAAAATGACAGTGTTGCCATTAGGGGCTCAGAGCGACCGGGAAGCCATGTTTAGAGGATAATCTTGGCCGGACCATCTGGTCAAGATTTTCTCTCTTTTCTCTGGATTTCCTCTTTTTTTTCATGAAAGTATGAAAAAGTCTTTTTGTTGTCTTGAAATGCAACTGGGGAGTCACATGGATTTAATTTTTGCTTTTTTAATGTATAATTGAGCGGTGTTTGTAGCAGAGAGGGCAAAAAGCTTGTGCAGCATCCCAAGCCAGTGGTGGACTACATAATCTATACTTATACTATTACTGATCACTTCCAGTTGCTTCTGCCCATCTGGATGCTTCAGCAATCCCATTGCCCTCCCAGTTAAACCGCTGTTGACACAGGAAATTTAATCTAGATATCTTGGTGATGATGAAAGTGGTTGTAATAGGATTAAACTGGGCTTGACAGGAGTGTGACATCGCTACTGCAGGGCATTACTCTGTGAGTACAGCACTGAATTATGCTGGCGGTAGGATGCAACCTACTACGCATTTACCATGTGGCCAGGACTGAAGGAAATGGACTATATGAGTCATTAAAAAAAAAAGGAAAGATCATTTCCCAAATTTAACATTAAAAAAGCAGACATTATGAAATAAGAACCACTGTATTTACCACTTTAAGCTGCTTAACTACAAACCTTGTATACTTTTACCATTTTAAAATGCAAGTTATCAGTATTTTAGCCACCCACTGCTTTTCATTCACTTCCACACTGTTTAAAACAACAAAACAAAATCAACAAGCTTTCCTTAGACTTGCAAATACTGTGTAATCTTGGTGTTACAAGTTTCATTAAAGTCTGTATGTAAGACTTAGGGGGACATGTTGGCAGAAATAGAATATAATATATCATGCATATATTCTCTAGTGTATTGTCACTTAAAAAATAA
>NW_024680172.1:0-763 GCF_008729295.1 Plectropomus leopardus | reverse complement strand
CCCTCATGATGCAGCCGGAGCTACAAGAGCTGTTATCGCATCACGTTTCTCTGAGAAAGTTGGGTGGATCATTCGGAAGTTTTGAATCCATAATTCCTCTGTGAAATCCTGGACTATCAGCTCCCAGAAATGCCTCATACGCAGCCGCTCCCACGTATAAGGGGCTCGCCTTTCCATTAATGCGCCATAACACGGAAAATGATGGCGGCTAGTGCAGCGGCTGCAATAGAAATAAACCTGCTATTGTTTTGAACGTCCATCACCGTGCTTCTTTGAATGTCATCTTGCAATTGTGTTTTATGGACATTTCGAAAAAACAGCTTAAGTTTTGCACAAATCTGTAATGGAAAAAAATATAATTTACCAAAAAAATAGCTTTTTGATCTTTTAAATGACCTTATCATTTATATTTTTTTCAAAACTCGCACTAAACCATGACTCATAAATTGGAACTGAAGTGTGAGTTTTGTGTACCTTTACGTCCGTGGTCAGTCTGTCATAACTTTACTGTGGTGACATCGAGCCTTTAAAGGAAGTGAAGGGAGTGATCGAGGACACGGGGCACTGTGGGGCTTCTCAGAAGGAAAACAAACCAAAATGTGCAGTAATCTATGTTGTTTCCACATCGGGTGCCCAGGAAAACATTCCTAACAAGGCCTGAACATGCCCGCAGCCACTTTGTCATCCCGGCTGCCACCTTTGTGCCCCACGTGTGCGACATGAGCGTACGGAGTATTTACGTGTGCAACCACTGACATGAGCG
>NW_024680171.1:0-316 GCF_008729295.1 Plectropomus leopardus | reverse complement strand
ATATGGCTTAGAAGTTGTGTTAGATAGAATATGTAGGTCGTGTAAAAGGGAGTGAGTTAACGGTTGTTTTTGATACACGCTTGTGAATGTTTTATCTTCGAATAAAGTCTGGTTGAAGCACTTTTGATATTTGTCACCATCCTTGTGTGTTTGCATGTCATCTTTCTGAGAATCTGGCAAGTGACTAAAAGAGACCAAACAAAATAAAGAAAAACAAAGAGCATGTTGCAAAACCAGCCAAAACCACCATTAAATAACATGTCCAAAACTCCACCAAAGATGCAAAGCTATAGTAAGGCAAAAATGTCAAAAAATG
>NW_024680170.1:0-775 GCF_008729295.1 Plectropomus leopardus | reverse complement strand
TTACAGCCCCTTTATAATATAAAAGTACCCACCACCACGTTGCCACATTCTGGCGTTGTCAGCAGGGTCTACTGTAAAAGCAGAGACGTGTGTTCTTTTTTTATTCTGTATGCCAGTTGGTTCATTTTAAAACAATTAAGCATTGTTAGGGTTGATCAGTATTTTAGAAAACAGACAAAACAGCAGCTGATTCCACAGGCATCCCAAGCTTCAAGCGACCCCTCCCTGTTAGCCTCACCGGCCCTGGGTCTCCTCCTCCATCATGGCAGAAGAATTGAACCAGTTAAAGGAATTGGTGGCTCAACTTCAAGCTGAAAACCGGCTGATGCGAGAACGAGAAGCGGCACCCAGTACTAGTGCTGCATCAGTCAGTCACTCTTCTAATCAGCCCCCCTCTTCCAATGCCCCACTAGTTTAGCGACTGGTTTATGTCCCTAGGGACAGGAAATGTCCCATGTTTAGGGGTAGCACTGGTCTTAGCATTTCAGAATGGTTAGAGGAGGTTAAAGCCTGCATGCGTGTACGTCATTTGTCTAGCGCTGACAAGGCTCTTTTATGATCATTTGGAGGGTGAGGCTCGAGAGGAAATCAAATATCGATCTAGAGAGGAGAGGGAGGATCCAGATAAAGTCCTTGATATTTTGCAGGAGTTGTATGGATGTTCTAAATATTATGTTTCTCCGCACGAAAACTTTTTCTCGAGAAAGCAACAGGAGGGAGAGACACTTCAGGAATTTTCACACGCTTTAATGTGTTTGATGGACAAAATTGTAAC
>NW_024680169.1:0-680 GCF_008729295.1 Plectropomus leopardus | reverse complement strand
ACTGTATAAATAACATAGGTCTATGGAAACTAGCTGAAAGGAGCCATTTGTTATTGTATAATTGTGTTATTGTATAATTGTGTTATTGTTATTTTCTTTGTTACATTCCACTTTCTCTTTTTCATGCTGCTGTAACATTTGAAATTTCCCCCAATGGGGGATCAATAAAGGAATATTCTATTCTATTCTATTCTATATCTCCACCGGAAAGACTTCATCAATAAACTGATTCTCCCCTGCTGCTTGTACACTGGGACCAGGACAGTAGTCCAGTTGAAAGTCCTAATCGAGCTATCGCAGCTTTACTAAATCATGCACGGAAACGTACTGGGTGAAAAAGCAGAGCACGGATATAAAACTTTCGTCTCTGCAGCTGTCGGACTCACCGCTGATCCTCTCTCTGGTCGTCCCGGCCTGTTTGAGGAGACCCAGTGTGAAGGCCTGACACGTGGTGGTCTTGCCGGTCCCGCTGCGTCCCAGCGCACACACAGTGTGGTCTCTCCTGGTGCCGACCATGGACACGTACACCCGTTTGACCAGAGCAGCCAGAGCAGGAGGAGCGTCCCACGCCGACTCCCCTCGCCGGGACTTTGGAGTCTGACACAGAAGAGGAATGAATCAATAACGATACCCGGCGGTGAAACGTAGGTTACTAAGTACACTTAATCAATTAGGCAACT
>NW_024680168.1:0-670 GCF_008729295.1 Plectropomus leopardus | reverse complement strand
GTTAAATTGTGACATTTTTGGCCTTTTTTCCACTTTGTATACTAAAATGCGCCTCTACAAGCTAATAAATGTCCTTATCAACCTTTTTTATGACATGTCAAAATCTGATGTTTTTGACATACTATACTATGGCATTATCGTCCATTTTGTTGTCATGCTAAATTATGATGTTTCTGGCCTTTTTTGACCTTTTTTTACTTTGTATGCTAAAATGCGCCTCTACAAGCTGTTAAATGTCCTTATCAGCCATTTTTATGACATGTCAAAATTTGACATTTTTGACATACTATACTATGGCATTATCATCCATTTTGTTGACGTGCTAAATCATGATGTTTCTGGCCTTTTTTAGCCGTTTTTTCACTTTGTATACTAAAACGCGCCTCTACAATCTATTAAATGTTCTTATCAGACATTGTAATGACATGTCAAAATTTGATGTTTTCAAAATACTGTACTATGGCGTTTTCTGTCATTTCTTGGACATGCTAAATCGTGACATTTTTGGCCTTTTTTTCCACTTTGTATAGTATGACGCATCTCTACATGCTATATTATGTTGTTTTCAGACATTTTTATGACATGTCAAAATTTGACATTTTTGACATACTATACTATGGCATTATCGTCCATTTTGTTGACATGCTAAATTATGATGTTTCTGGCCTTT
>NW_024680167.1:0-889 GCF_008729295.1 Plectropomus leopardus | reverse complement strand
AACCACATAAAGTAGCATGCTAACACTGGCCATGGCATAGAATGTTGCAAAAATGGCCAAAAAACCCCAAGTAGAAAAAATGACCCCAAAAGCAATGCAATAGTAAGGCAAAATGTCAAATAATTACATGTCCCAAAACAACTGAAAACTGCATAAAATAAAGTGCAGAGACACGCCATGGCATGAAATGTTGCAAAAACAGCCCAAAACACCATTAAATAGCATGTCCAAAAATGCACCAAAAATGCAAGGCAAAAAAGGCAAAAAATGCCATTTTCAAAAAACCGCTGGAAATCATTTTTAACCACATAAAAAAACACGCCGAGACACGCCATACCAAAGGATGTTGCAAAAACAGCCCGAAACACCAGTAAATAGCATGTCCAAAAAGCGACCAAAAAAGCAAGGCTATAGTATGGCAAACTTGTCAAAAAATGCCATTTTAAAAAAACTGCTGGACACCATTTTAAACCACCTAAAATCGCATGCCGAGACACGCCACAACAAAGGATGTTGCAAAAACAGCCAAAATACGATTAAATAGCATGTCCAAAAATCCACCACAAAAGCAAGGCTATAGTATGGCAAACTTGTCAAAAAATGCCATTTTTAAACAACTGCTGGAAACCATTTTAAACCGCCTAAAATAGCATGCAGAGACATACCATAGCAAAGGATATTGCAAAAATTGCCCAAAACACCATTAAATAGCATGTCCAAAAATGCACCAAAAATGCAAGGCTATAGTATGGCAAAAAAGGCAAAAAATGCCATTTTCAAAAAAACGCTGGAAATCATTTTAAACCACATAAAAAAGCACGCCGAGACACGCCATACCAAAGGATGTTGCAAAAACAGCCCGAAACACAATTAAATAGCATGTCCAAAA
>NW_024680166.1:0-584 GCF_008729295.1 Plectropomus leopardus | reverse complement strand
TGTGTTTGTGTGTGTGTCTGTGTGTGTGTGTGTTTGTGTGTGTGTCTGTGTGTGTGTGTGTTTGTGTGTGTGTCTGTGTGTGTTGTAGTTACAGTAATAATCTCTATGAATTTAAAAAATGCTGAAATAGTTTTTTATTGTCACTTCATGTTTTCGTCTCCAGCGTTGCGTCGTCTCCGTCCTCAGAAACATGTTCTGAGTGTTACTTTGAAAACGTTCTTCCTTTGTTCTCTCCCACATTGTGGGAACGTTTTATAAAAACGTTCTCTGATCAGTCGCCTCCTTCAAACGTTCTTTGAACATTAGATTAAAATCTTTTCTTTAAAACATTATTGCAACTTGTAGGTAGCGTTAGTCAGTGTTGTGGGAACCGTTCCCTGCCAGCTGGGTGTGCACTCACATCACGTGCACGCAGCTGGTTTGTGCACGTGTCTCAGGCTAATATAACATTATGTGAATTTTCACATTAAAGCACTTCAGACAGACAAACAGGGGGACGGGGGAGTTTTATTGTGAAGCAGGAAGTTGTCATCATATGCGCCACATTGGAGGCATTTTAAAGCAAATGACCAAAAGTTCTTCGA
>NW_024680165.1:0-751 GCF_008729295.1 Plectropomus leopardus | reverse complement strand
TGTGCACACACACCGCTGTGATTGGTGGTTTTCTGTGTGTGTGTGTGAATGTGTGTGTGTCTCCAATCTATACACAGAGGTGATTTCCCCACAGTCTGCCTCTGATTGGATTTGGTTTAATTCAAATAAACTGAGGCCTTGATTTAAATGGAAAGCACTATAGCCTATTATGCGGCACAGTGGAGGACAGTCTCACTATATCAACTCTGAATTGCATTAAAGCTCTCACTCACCCGCTCTCTCACCCGCTCTCTCACCCTCTCTCTCACCCTCTCTCTCACCCTCCCTCTCCCTGTCAAGGTCGCTCTCTGACTGACAGGCTCGCATCAACAACAGCAGGAAATTTTCTTTACAAACGCCGTTGTGCTTACAAAATCGGCGAGCAATTTGTAAACAAATGTGTGTGAGTGTGAGTGTGAGTGCGTCGTGTTTTGTATGACCGTAGCTGGCAGACGTACAATTAAGTAAGTGCTAGAGCTGTGATAGGTTATGATAACTTTGGTGGCACTGTACACTGTTGAGGTTGGGAAGGTGACAATATAATATTAGACTCTTATTGTACCGTGTGTGTGTGTGTGTGTGTTTGTGTGTACGTGAAATAGAGATCCAACAGGTGGGTAATTGTCCTGACGAGACAGAAAGTCCCATTAGCTCTCTGTCAAAAAGAAAAGTAGCTCAGTCCACACTCGTTGCTGATATAGATTTGTGTGACTGTGTGTGTGTGTGTGTGTGTGTGTGTGTGAGTGTGTGT
>NW_024680164.1:0-739 GCF_008729295.1 Plectropomus leopardus | reverse complement strand
CTGTGATCCTCATTGATCTGACCTTTCTGTGCTGTTAAGTGTGTTTGTGCTATTTGCAAAAAATAAAATATAAAAACTATATAGTTTTCTCTCAACCTTTTTTCCCTCATTTTGTATTATTTTCTAATAATCCTTCCTTAAAAACATTTCTTGTAATGTGTGTTTTTTTTTTATTCTTATTTTATTTTTTTGCCAAGTTGGTTAATTCTCTTTTCCCTTCGTTTTCATAAGAAATCAAATCACTTTGCTCAGTTTTCAAAGCTTGTTAAAGGCGTCTGAACGCAGCACAAGAAAACTGATGTCAGTCCGGGTTTCAAATGGATGTTCACATTATTCATTTAGAAAAACCGTTATTTCTGAGATTATAATAGTGCCATTATTTACCTCAGCTGAACAACAGAGCCAGCTAACAGTTCATACTAAGGTCGGAGGATGTGCAGCTACCAGGCTACCGGGCCTCGATGTGGACAGAAGAAAGGGAGCAAACACAGTACCACCCTCTGCTTAAAGCTACTGCAAACTTCCAACTCGCACGGCTAGCCAACAGGATCATCTGTGGATTCAAATAGCAGGAGCATTTCCTCGCCTTTAGTCACGCTCGCACCAAAGTCAACCTGAGAGCAGCTCTAGCTGAAGGCTCTGCGGCAGCGTGAAGCGGAGCACGGAGGACTGTGCGGACTGGAGTTTGTTAGCCAGCCAAGGATCCATATTCAGAATAAACACTTCTAATTGGCCTACT
>NW_024680163.1:0-665 GCF_008729295.1 Plectropomus leopardus | reverse complement strand
GCACGCTCCTAATGTTTGTGTGTGTGTGTGTTTGTGTGTGTGTGTGTACCTATCCAGCAATAGACATACTCATCCACCAGCATTGTACCATTTAGCCATTTATAATTTGGTGTATTTCTTTTAATTGTAGCTGATGGGGGACCAATGGTGTTGAAATTCTTACCTATTTTGCTTCTGCAGACTGGATTAATACAGCCGCTTTTGTAGTGTTTTTGTTTAAGTTACTGAAACCAAAAGCTGCCGGCGAATGGCCACGTCCCCATGGCATGCTAACAGTCTGAGTCAGTTGAGGACGCGGCCGGCAAAGACATAACGTAAGGAGCTGGCGGGGGCCTACACAATGGGAGAAAAGGTGGATGAATCCAGCGAACTTCTCATGCAGGAGTCTGGTGTTCACTTCCAGTCTGAATGTGATGTTTTTTTTACGCCTTACCATGTGCCTCCTTCCACTAATCCTAACCCTCCGTGCCAGCATGTGTGGTGTTGACGTCCCGGCGTTGGTCGCCATGTGCTTTTGTTGCCTAAACATAACCACGTGCAGCACGATCCCACCATGTGCTTGTGCTGACAACCCACTGTAGGTACAACATCCCGAATGCAAAAACTAAATATGTAGATGCAGAAGTCCACTGTAAAGCAGCTATCTGACGACTCTGGATGGAAAA
>NW_024680162.1:0-1049 GCF_008729295.1 Plectropomus leopardus | reverse complement strand
CTAATATGTAACAGTGCATCAAATGGTAATATTTATATTTTAAGCTGTACATGGTCCCTTTTAAATAAATAAATATAACTATGGATATAAATGTATTCAATTTTGCTCACATTTTTCAGGTCATTTTCTTTTCTCTCTTTTATTTATTTATGTTTTTTACTTTTCTTGTCTTGCTTATTCAGGTTATTTTCTTAGAGCTTTTTACTAAATGCAAATCTTTGGGCTATTTCTAGTTAAGCTGCTCATTGCCTTCTTCCTGTGTTTTTGAGAGAATTCAAACCAATTACCTCAGGTTTCAAAGGGTTAAAGCATGGAGGAAAAAGGCCAGTCATGACCAAAAAGTTTTGTCTATTTTTATTTATATTTTTTTTCAAACATTTCTGTTTCTGCTCTTAAAAAAAAAATTCTCACTGTTGAATTTGCTGCAGTCTGTCTCTGTGTCTTTCACTCCTCTCAACCTTCTCCTGCACTAATTTGAGGGTCACTCTGGTGTAAATGAGAGCATTGTTCCAGAAGGGGAAGGCTGGCTTTGCAGAGAGGATTATCTGTTGGTTTTGAGCTGTGGGATTCAGTTCCTTCTGGAGTATGAGCCGGTCAGCGAGCTGCATCACTAAGCTTGTTATTATTGTTTTGGGAGAAGGAGACTGAGTTCTGAGGGGAAAAGGAGAGAGAAAAGAAGGAAATGAAGAGGGTATTGAGAGGGGAGAAAACCAGAAAATAGATGGAGGATGTGTTTAAAGACAGAGTTAAAGTCTGGGCCAAATCTTTAATGATTTACTGTATTTGGAAGGAAGGACAAAGATGAGTAACAGCAGAAGGATAGAAAATCCCTGCATCTGCAGAAACTGTCGTCGGACGCAGGTTTTAATGGGGACGAGGAGAAAACGCTTAGATGTGCTTTTTCCACGAGCAAAACTGGGATGGGAAACCTGAGGAAAAAGCTCAGTTATCTCCTCCTGAGCAGCAGACAGACATACACACACACAAAGTCAGTCAGACAGGCTAGAACATGACTCCATGCAGGGTGAAGAGATATTGGACTCTGCAAT
>NW_024680161.1:0-213 GCF_008729295.1 Plectropomus leopardus | reverse complement strand
CCTTTAACCTGCTTGTTCGCTAATGCTGTTATCATGCTTCATTTCCCTGCGAGTTTCTTCCTCCGCCTCTTGCCTTCTTCAGCTGGAGAAGATGGAGTTGATTTTTTAGGGTTACAGCAAGTGAGGACATGGCACATTGTAGAAAACGTTTGTACCTTTATGTACATTAATGCTGGTATTGTTTGAAAAAATGTAAAGAAATCTTTTTTTTTT
>NW_024680160.1:0-415 GCF_008729295.1 Plectropomus leopardus | reverse complement strand
AAATACATCTCAGCACTGACCTGAACACACACACGCACACACACACAGTCACACAACCAGAAAAACATAGAAAACTGAGCTGTTTCTTGCCTCCTAAATTGAACTTGAAAATGTTTTGAACCTGATGGTGTAATCTCGTTTTCAGTTTTTACTTTAAAGTTCAGAAGCAGGCTCTGTGTGTGTGTGTGTGTGTGTGTGTGTGTGTGTGTGTGTGTGTGTGTGTGTGTGTGTGTGTGTGTGTAGGCGGGTTTCCATTAACCCTCAAATTGCTCAAATTGAAATTGAAAATTTAAAATATGCGTAAAGGAAACATTAATTTGAAAAAAAAAAAGTTTTAATGCTTACATGAGGTGGTATTTCAGGCAATATGAAAAAGCCATATTTTGCAAAACTGCAATGGAAACAGTTTTTGTCT
>NW_024680159.1:0-633 GCF_008729295.1 Plectropomus leopardus | reverse complement strand
CTAAGGGCAGAGGGATGTCGTACACTGCAAAGCCCTCTGAGGCAAACCATGTTTTGTGATAATGGGTTCTATAAATAAAATTGACTTGACCTGACTTGATAAAGCCACTGTACATTACCTGCTCAGCAGCATACAGAAATAGTTAAGCCTCATTCTCGCTGCACAAAAACCTGCTAACACCCGCTGGCTTTTAATGCAATAGAAATGCGTATGATCAGCATTCACACCTGGGTGAAATGACTACAGTAAACATGGGTATTTATCGCCTCCGGTACCAAACTACATTGATGGGAACACCAAACGGGTGAATGCAACAATTTCAGCTCCTTAACCAGCGAGATGCAATGACACACCACCATTAATTACTGTTCCTCTCCTCCTTAGCAGCAAACATGATCTACTATACTAGCTGGAAATACATCTGTGTCAACAACTTCTTTTCATGGCACTATGCTCACTGGAAATGTGGCTATGTCTCAGAAAATACAAGCCCTTTTTGTAGCAATTTAAGAGCTGGAAAAGTTTTAAAAAAAAAACAAAAAAACAACCTTTGCGCCAGTAACACGGTGGAAACACAGCCTTAACCGCTTATTGTGGCGCAATCCTGGCTGGATACATCATAATAGGTTGCTA
>NW_024680158.1:0-611 GCF_008729295.1 Plectropomus leopardus | reverse complement strand
GTTTTTTTGCCAGTACACAGGCAGCTACCACTCTTCTAATTTGTCCAAAAGTTGTAGTAAGGCATCAAAAATGATCCAAGCCGAGTTAATATGGCTCCTCCTGCTGCACACATGGAGCTAGTTAGTTTCTTTTTTAATTTATGCCTTGCTTTTTAAAATATACTTTGAAGTTTGCACATTTAACTCCATGTTTGTGCACTTATCTTGGGTCTAACCTTGCACTTCAAGAGCCAATTGATAAATAACAACACAAAGCACATGTACACATTAACATTTTAAAAGACCAATTTTTACACCTCCCCATTGCAGATTGCTGAGGCCAGAGGCATTATGTTTCTGGGCTGTCCATGCGTACATGTGTCTGTCTGTATGTCCGTCTGACCATTCTTGTAAATGTGATATCTCAAGGACTTTTTGAGGATTTTTTTTTCTTTTTTCAAATTTGGTACAAGTGTTTACTTGGACTCAGGGATGAACTGATAATTCTACAATTCTACAATTCTACAATTTCATTTAGCAGACGCTTTTATCCAAAGCGACGTACAACACAAGCAAGAATTTAGACTTAAGGAAAAAACCCTTAGTAAGTGCAAAAAGTGCTTCAGGTGTGA
>NW_024680157.1:0-417 GCF_008729295.1 Plectropomus leopardus | reverse complement strand
GCTTGTCAGTAGGAACTGGCTCCCTCATGATGCAGCAGGAGCTACAAGAACTGTTACTGCATCACATAACTCTTCAAAAGTTGAGCGGATCATCTGGAAGTTCTGAATCCACAATTCCTCTGTGAAATCAGCTCCCAGAAATCCCTCATACGTGGCCGCTCCCACGTTTAAGGGGCTCGCCTTTCCATTATGGCTCCATAACTCGCCTACATGGCCTTGGATTGAAAATAATGATGGCTAGTGCGGTGGCTGCAATAGAAATAAAGCTGCTAATGTTTTGAATATCCATCACGATGCTTCTTGGAATGTTATCATCAGAGAAGTCTCATAACATCACTCAGTGGAGACATCTCACAATTGTGTTTTATCGACATTTTGACAAAATCATTTAAGTTTTGCGCAAATCTGTAATGGAAA
>NW_024680156.1:0-441 GCF_008729295.1 Plectropomus leopardus | reverse complement strand
CATACACACATATTATATATAATCATATTGATATAAATATATAAACAGCATAAACAAAGCACAGCTGGGTCACATTTGTGAGATCATTTCCGTGGTGGAGGCAGGTTGGAGGCCAAGGGCAGCTGGGCGTGAGCCTCAGGAGTATATGTGTTTGGTGTGATATAACCAGGCAAAGGCGGGTGGTGGGGTTTGTTACACCTTGAGCAGTGAGAAGGGAGGAAGAAGAGAAATAAGACTTTGAGGTGAGCTAATTCCAAATGTTTTGGAATTTATCAGGATTTTAGTCCATTTAGTACAAGAAAAGGTAACTATTTTATCAGAGCAAATAGCTTTTAAAAAAAGAGCATTGCATATTGTAGTTTGTGACATAAGCGCCATATGTCTGATTATTATACCAAGACTAGATTTGCTATTGTATACTTCCGATAGATGTAAATATAA
>NW_024680154.1:0-952 GCF_008729295.1 Plectropomus leopardus | reverse complement strand
CTAACCCAGATATATTGCATGAGTTTGTGTGTGCGTGTGTGTGTGTGGGTGTGTGTGTGTGTGTATGTACCAGTATTGATGTCACTGTATGTGTGTAAGCAATGTGTGCTGATTTGCTCATAAGTGTGCAGCTGCAGTCACATGTAGCAGCTTTGAAAAGGCTAAATGAGCAAGTGGTGCCTGTGAGAGCAGAGCCGCATGCAGTTTCTTTGACCTTTGACCTGTAGCAGTGAGTGTGGGTGTTGCAGTTAAAGGGATAGTTTGGCGTTTTTTAAGTTGGGTTGTATGAAGCACTTATCCAGATTCAGTGTTGGAAACCTGGTTGGACAACAGTTTAGTTTTGCTGCCTTCAGATGACTTTCAAAGGAAACCCTGAGCAAATTGGTTTGATTTCTAACAAAAACATGGGGGAAAATGCAATGACCAAATGGCCAAAAAATGTCCCACAATATGCCAGAAATTATTCAAAGGTGACCAAGAAATTGCCCTGAGTGTGACCCTAAAACTTGTTTTTTACATAAGGGGTGCCAATTATTACAAATGCATTAAAAAAACAAAAACAAAAACAAAACATGTCGATAAAACTATATTCACAATCTCTTTAATTATATGTTTAAAATTATGTTAGAATAAAAAAATAGATTATTCATCTATTTTTTTTTCTTTCTGCACTTGTTTGGGTCATTTTTGTTTATTGTCTGTCTGGTTGGTTTTGGTCAGTCTTTTTTTGTTTTAGTCAGTTTTTGGGTTTTTTTTAAACTTTTCTTTAACTGTTTTTTTTTTATTTTCAGGTCAGTTTCTTGTAACTATTTACTAATTCTCTGCTAACTGTGGGCCATGTGTTGTTTAGTTGCTCACTGCCTTTTCCCATGTTTTAGTCATGTTTGAAAGGATTTAAAATAAAGAGTAAATGACAGCTGGCACACACCCAGTTTGGAGAGGGGGACTGGAG
>NW_024680153.1:0-475 GCF_008729295.1 Plectropomus leopardus | reverse complement strand
CAGAGTTTGGTTCTGTATGAGCTGTGGCATTTCACAGAGTCAGCACTACCCATCATCATGCACAAACGTGCTTGGACAGAGTTCTGAAGATGTCATACTTCCAAATTATGGCATGAGAGTCCTCCGGTGGTTCTCATGTATTTCCCAGGGAGCAGTAATTTCTTATAACTCACAGTTACAATTTCATCATACAAAAATGACCAGAAAGTGATAAACTGATGATAACCAGAAATAAAATGTGGCAATTCTGACATACATGGAGCCATAATGTTCCTGTGGGCCAGTGCTGATAATATCAGGCCCTGCATGGCTTTATTGCTGCTGCATCAAAAGATTTTATCTCAACATGACAAAAGTGAAACTGAGCCTCAGTGATGCCCTTACATGTTAGTATGGTACGCAGCTTTCTTCATCCAGTCTCTGTGGACTCTCTCTGTGTGTGTGTGTGTGTGTGTGTGTGTGTGTGTGTGTGTGT
>NW_024680152.1:0-439 GCF_008729295.1 Plectropomus leopardus | reverse complement strand
GTGCGCTTTTTTGAGCACATTGACCACTTATGCTGCATTTTGAAGCCAGTTGTTTGGCATTCGTCACACTTTTACAGCAGTATTTAATGGTGATTTAAATGCCAGGGATGGCACTTGTATTACTGCAGCTGTTATGTTTCTGATAAACATACATTAGATATTCCACCTCAGCAACCACAGTAAACACACTGACGAAAACAAGGAACAGCAGCAGAGTTTGTCCTAATTTCCTGCTCAAAAGAACATGCGTAGTTCAAATGCTTGGAGTGATTTTGTTTCTCTAAAATTAGAGTACATGAAAAAAAAAGTAGTAATGCGTCACAACAACACAGGGACAGATGTAGAGCCTAAGCTAAAAATGCTCCAGAACAACACTGGGATGTAAAAATTACAGATTGTTTTGTGTGTGTGTGTGTGTGTGTGTGTGTGTGTGTGTGTG
>NW_024680151.1:0-1004 GCF_008729295.1 Plectropomus leopardus | reverse complement strand
TTTCAAAACAGAATCTAACAACTTTACATACTAGGGACCAGTTCTCTTCACCCTTTTATAAGTGGGCCTTTTCCATTGGCACTTTTGACCGTGCCAAGTCAAACCATTTTGTATTTCCTTTGTCAGTTGTGCTGCAGCACACCAGAGATGGACTTTCTCTGGAGTACGTCCAAAAACCAGCCTGAAGGTGGTCAGGTCTGGTCTTGCCGACTGCGGCCAGCTCTGATGATGCCCCTTTTTCTCCTGAAATAAGCGAGTGTGTTATGAGAATCCACTCATCTCTGTCTGTGCAGGAGACCAGAGAGAATGACTTTTTCCAAATTCTCTGTGGGTTTAGCTTTCAGTGCTGTTATAGCTTCCAACTAACTCATCACTTAAGACAAACCGTCATCAATTAAAGACATAAAGACACACCTTCAAGTGGGTAGCCCTGTGGTAATAGAGATGCAGATCCCTGCAGCGCTGGGCTGACCTGCCACACCAAACCAAGCCAAGCCAAGTCAAGCCAGCCCACTAGTGTGGAAAAATGCTACTGGATAGATAACTGAACGTGGCTACCTGTGCTGCTAGGAGGAAACAAACGGCAATTTGTACCAGGGGATCATTGCACCTTGCCGGTTAAGGAGCTGAAATTACCACATTCACCAGGGTGCAGTGTTCCCATCAAAGCCGATCGGAGCCACCAGCGATAAAAACCCGTGTCCACTGCAGTCATTTGACCCGGGTGTGAATGCAGACTGTTGCATGCTCATTGCATTAAAAAGCCAGATGTTTTGCTCATTAGAGGGTTTTTTTTTGTGCAGTGGGAATTAGGCTAAAGAGATGCATAGTGACTGCAAAGAGGCACAGAATAATTATAAAACGTGACAGAAACACAAAATTACTATAAAACACAAAATGTCCAAAAATGACAAACATAAAACCATGAAAAGATGCATAACGGCTGCAAAGACATAAAAAACAACAACAAAAGAAGCAAAACCATCACAAAGTCTGTGTGTCTT
>NW_024680150.1:0-786 GCF_008729295.1 Plectropomus leopardus | reverse complement strand
ACACACTGAACAAAGTTGGGTTCAGTTCTGGAGGTGATGAGAGAGAGGAGGAGTGTGTGTGCTGCAGGTTCTGATGGGAGCCTCTCTAAGGATGTGTGCATGTGTTTGTAATATAACATGAAATGTTGAGTGTCTGCATATGTGTTTGCTAAAAGTGTTGATTTTGCATTTCAGGTTGCTGTACATATATGTGTCTATGTGCATGTGTGTTAGCGAGTATGTAGCTTGTAATATGTAGTGACAGCAGCACATGGGAGAGTGATGGGGGTGTAATGCTTACTGTCACATGCTGGGCATGTAAGGAATCCTCTTCATGGGCAAAGTTGACGATGAACACCTACGCACACGCACACGCGCGCGCGCACACACACACACACACATACACACAAGATTAGTGTATGTGTGTCAATGTAGTAAAAAAAAGGCTTATTACTAGCTGTTAATATCCCTTTTGAGTGATATTAACAGCTAGCCATATAACCTAGATCCTTATCCATTCTTATTATTATTTAAATGTGGACACCAAACTTTCAACCAAATTGATGATCTTTGTAGAGTATAAAGTCAATCCTGAGGCATTTTAGTTGAAAGATAATTCAGAAATATGCTATCATAAAGCTGCATCAGGGCTTGTTTGACTGACTGCAAAGGGAATTACATGGAGACTTTTATTGTGAAACAAGTACAAGAAAGCCACTGTATTTGTTATTGTAGTTTGTGGTGTCAGTGTGCATCATCACCACAATTGTTGGCCATAACTTCTTGTAAAGAAGTAAAAAGCATTTT
>NW_024680149.1:0-896 GCF_008729295.1 Plectropomus leopardus | reverse complement strand
TGCAACACATAACTCTGAGAAAGTTGAGCGGATCATCCAGAAGTTTTAAATCCACAATTCCTCTGTGAAATCGTGGACTACATCTCCCAGAAATCCCTCATACGTGGCCGCTCCCACGTATAAGGGGCTCGCCTTTCCATCAATAGAATAGAATATCAATGCAATAGAAATAAAGCTGCTAATGTTTTGAACATCCATCGCCATGGTTACTGGGATGTTATCGCCAGAGGAGAAGTCGCAGAACATCCCTCAGTGGAAACACAGTCACCTCGCGATTGTGTTTTATCGACATTTTGAAAAAAAAGGCAAACTGGAGAAAAAAAAGAAAAATCCCACCATGAATCAGTGAACTAATTCACACAGCGAATCGGATTTTGTGACAGCCTCATATGACCCCCCCGTGTGGTCACTCCATTTTTTCCTGCATGCAGAACAAATGTCAAAAAACAAAGAGGAAGTGATTATCTGAACAGCTGCTGTCCCTATAAAACTCCTCTCTGCGGCCTTTTATTTTGAAACAACAGCCGTTACGCAACCAAAGAACAACGGAGGGAAGAGAAGTGTAACTCGGCCCAAATGACGGTAATCACAGCTAAGTATTTAGGCCAAAGGTGCTGCTGGTCTTGGACCGGGCCCTGAGAGTCTCCGTGGCTCCCCTGGGCCCATGAGAACGCTCCGGGCTCCCCCGGGGGTTAAACGCTGTCTGGGCCCGGCTCCAAACTAAAGCCCCAGGCCGCGCCGGGAGCCTTGAGAACTGGCCTCTCTTATCTCAGGGAAGCACACTGGAGGAATTGCAAGCACCTCCGCCCCCATCGGCTACTGGGCTTTGTTCAGCCCGAAGCCACCGTCCACACACACACGCACGCACACGCACGCACGCACACACACACACACAC
>NW_024680148.1:0-909 GCF_008729295.1 Plectropomus leopardus | reverse complement strand
TGTTTTTAGGTCCAGATTAGGAGGCTATTTCAGCAGAAATATGATATGATATAACAAGTGTGTTTTCTTTAATATATAATCACCTTAAAAGGAGAACTGTTGTGTTTTTGCAACCTTAATGAGCAAGAGAGTGGGTTGCAAATTTGTATGAAAAATAATAGATTAAATAGCAATGAAAACATTAATTAATAATGTCATTAAGTCTGTCTGTGTGTGTGTGTGTGTGTGTGTGTGTGTGTGTGTGTGTGTGTGTGTGTGTGTGTGTGTGTGTTATTGGACTAATAATGGATCATATCTTGTTCTGTTCTGAAAGAATCAGAAAGATTCAGTTATGTAGAGACACGAAAAGAGTGTGAAGAGACATTTAGCTTCTGTCATCATCTCCTCTCCTGCTCCCACACCTCCTCTAAGTGTGTGTGTGTGTGCGTGTGTGTGTGTGTGCGTGTGTGTGTGTGTGCGTGTGCGCACATTTCAATGTGCCTTTGCACGTATCGCACCTCTGTTATCATCTTGCATTAAGTTCATAACATACCTTTCCTTAAAAGAGCCCCCACACACACACTTTCACACACACACTTTCTCACACACACACACACACACACACACACAGTG
Source organism: Plectropomus leopardus (assembly GCF_008729295.1). Lineage (NCBI taxonomy): Eukaryota > Metazoa > Chordata > Actinopteri > Perciformes > Serranidae > Plectropomus > Plectropomus leopardus. The sequence continues at coordinate 297 of NW_024680148.1, read as the reverse complement.
AAAGCTGTGCACTTGCTCCGGCTGACCTCGCTGTTCTATTTTTAGGAAGTGCTCCATCCGTGTTGCGGCGCACACCAGGCGGGTGGGTTTATCTGCACCTCCACACCTCCTCTCACACACAGCTGACTCAAACCAGAGAAATGAAAACACAAATTCAGGAACAACTTTTAACTTGAACTTGGCAAAATAAAACAAAAGCAGTTACTGTTTATCCATGAGAGAAGGAACGCACTGAGGCACCCTGTTTGATGATTGTAACTGGTTTTATTATCAATTCAGAAACAGGACTTTGGGATA
>NW_024680147.1:0-992 GCF_008729295.1 Plectropomus leopardus | reverse complement strand
CGTCTGCCCAGTCTCTTGCAAACCAAATCAGACCATTCCTCCCTATCCGCTCTATCCCATTCCTGTGGTTGGTGAGCTGTTTGACCGTGTACTCGTGGACTGTGTTGGTCCTCTTCCCCGTACAAAAACCGGTAATCGATTTCTTTTGACTATTACGTTCTCTGCCACGAGATTTCCAGAGGCCATTTCCAGAAGCCATTACCATGTGCGAAATCACTGCTTCTGCAGTTGTTAAGGCACTTGTGAAGTTTTGTCATTGTTTGAGCTGCCCAAAGTAATACAATCAGACCAGGGATCAAATTTCATGTCACGGATGTTTGCCCAACAACTCAGCATCTCTCACTGCTGTCGAAGTGCGTATCACCTGGAGAGTCAAGGAGTGATTGAGCGCTTCCACCAGACTTTAAAGTCCATTCTCTTTGCGTACTGCCTTGACTCCACCAAAGATTGGTACATCTTCTCCTGTTTGCTGTTCATGAGGTGGTTAAGGAGTCTCTGGGCTTTAGTCTGGTAGAGCTCAGATTTGGTCGATTATGTGTGTAATTTTCTTTTTAAGCTTCATAGCACCTGTGAGTTTGCTAAGCAAAACATGTCTGTTGCCCAAGAAAAAAATTTAAACCTTAGCATAAGCAAAAAGGCAAAAAACACCATAATGTAGCATGTCGAAAAAATGGCCAAAAGACAATAGTATAGTATGCTGAAAAATGTCAAATTTTGACATGTCATGAAAATGGCTGAAAATAACATATTATACCTTGCAGAGACGCGTCAAAGTATATAAAGTCAAAATAAAGGCCAAAAATGCCAAAAATATCATAATTTAGCATGTTGAAAAAATGGCCAAAAAGGCAATAGAATATGTCCCAAAAACAGCTGAATTCACCTCAAAACAGCATAAAATATTGGGCCAAGACACAAAATAGCAACGAATGTTCAAAAAACAGTCAAAAACACCAAAAAAATGCATGTTGAAAAAATGACGAAAAAGGCAA
>NW_024680146.1:0-502 GCF_008729295.1 Plectropomus leopardus | reverse complement strand
TGCTGCTCTTCCTGAGGTTTCTTCCTTTTTCTTCCCCCGTTAAAGGGCTTCTTTTTGGGAGTTTTTCCTCAGGTGATGTGAGGGTCTAAGGGTAGAGAGATGTCGTATGCTATAAAGCCCTCTGAGGCAAACCATGTTTTGTCTTTATGGGCTTTAAAAATAAAATTGACTTGATTGCCCAATAGGGACAGCAAACGCTCTCTTTTTAGAGTGGTAGAGAGTGTTGTGCTGCGGTCAAAAAATTCAAATAATCTCCTTTCCACTTTTCCTTCTTCTCCACAGAAAACATCACAAGGTCAAGGAAAGATGTGAGGGAGACTTCATCAGGACATAGGAACAGACGACTCCACCTCTCCTCGGCTCTGTGATGATGCGATGGCTGGTGTTATTGATGAGGGTCTGCTGTGATCAAACTACAATGTTCAGATGATGAACGACAAAAGCACATCCTCACGGCCTCTTTGTCCTCTCTGTGTGTGTCTCTCAGGTCAGGAGCGTAATG
>NW_024680145.1:0-269 GCF_008729295.1 Plectropomus leopardus | reverse complement strand
ATGCATGAACATAGCCAAAATTATCAAAAAAAAATGAAGAAAGAAAAGTGTGTAAAATGTACCAAACAGTCCCTAACAAATGCTGTTTTGCCTCACAGGGTTCCAGTTGGTCCTGGAGCGATTATATGTCTCCCAGCTCTTTTCCTAACTTCTGCTCTGAAGGGAACTCTATGACAAACTGTCTGCAAGTGTCCTTTAAAGGTAAAATCAATCGACCTGAGTGTAATGTATGAGTGGTTTCATTTTTTTGAGTATTTACACAGTGGCGC
>NW_024680144.1:0-974 GCF_008729295.1 Plectropomus leopardus | reverse complement strand
AACTGAACAAATTGATCAACAATACATATCCTACTGTGAGACAGTGTGGAATAATAGAATTTTACTACTAAGTGTAATAATATAGGGATACTTCACCTGCAAAATGACTATTATAACAATTATTGACCTCCTGTTTAATTTAAGTAGACAGAAACCCCGCTACTGGGTGGAATCGGAAGTGATGAAAGGTCGGCTCAGTTCAGTTCAGTTCAGTACCCATTTTTTGTGTTTCCATTGTGAAAAGCTGTGGATGGTCCATTGGAACCATTCTTTGCCGTCCCAATTTTGATCCCCCCTCTGCTTTGGGTCACAAGCATACAGATCTAATACTAAAAGGTGGAGCTAGAAACACTGCAGTCTGTTGACTGGTCAGTAGGGAATGAACACTGTGTTCAGGGCTGAGTGTGGCTGCTTTAACCACTGTTCATACTTTTTATGAAACAGTAAGTAAACAGTAAACAGTATGAACAGCGAACTCTAACTATTAAATGAGAGGATGTCTGCAGCCTCTAGCAGCAGCTGGAGACTAACCGTGCGTACCCACCAAACGCGATAAAAATTATTTCATCGCGCCTCAAATGAAATCGCGTCGCGTTGGACGCTCCAGTTTTGACGCTCGTACAAAAACCCCAAAATGGGACTCGACGCGCGACGAAATCGCGCCGCGCGTTGAGCCCGCCCAAACAACAACATTTCTTCCGCCATTTCATTCTCTCGTTGACGATCGCTGCACCGCACCTGCTCTGGAGAAGTTCCCAGCGTCGTCTGCGGGCTAGGCGCCGACGTCGGTTCTGTGTGCATGCTACCCTACGGAGGCGGCGTGAGCTCGGCGAGTTCCACCGTCTCCTGCAACAACTGTCGTACAGCTCTGGGTGAGCGGTGACGATAAGCTGCTCCTCCATTGTTTCTGGCGGTTTGATTAGATTTTGCGAGGGAACACCAGGACGTCCATACGTCAGCACGTCGATGACGAT
>NW_024680143.1:0-475 GCF_008729295.1 Plectropomus leopardus | reverse complement strand
ACACACTTAGGTCAGTAATAAAACCATAAGTGTTTTTTTTTTTTTTTTTTTTTGCAAGGATCCTCACCCACCTGTTCTGAAACCAGCTGGTTGAGGATGATTAACAGAACAAAGTCAGTATTCATGACACTGATTGTTTGTCGGGGTTGTCGACCCCACCAAAGCTTTGATAACGATCAACCACCAGCAGTATTCAAGCATGAAAAACACTGCTTTAATAACTGTTCTCTCTCTTTTACATAGCACTTGTATATAATATCTGCTTGTTAAAATGTCCACTGATGATCTTTCCTGTTGTGCTCAGCGCTGGCCGGCAGCGAGAAGTACTTGTCACTGGAGCACTGCAAGAGCCTGGTGGTCCTCACTGATGTATCCTTAAAAATGAATGTTATATCTGCTTACTCTATCTGTCTTTCATTATTTGTCTGTCATGTCTGAACAGGATCACCCAGCAGATTAAAAAAATACATGAAAG
>NW_024680142.1:0-306 GCF_008729295.1 Plectropomus leopardus | reverse complement strand
CTGCTGATGCTGGTTTGTACAGACTGAAGGCAGTAACAGGATGAAACGGGTCGACCTGCTCTCCCACAGCAGCACTTCACATTTATGGCTTTCATTAAGAGAGACGCTCAGTGAGGCAACAGTCAGAGGAGTCCGTCTCCCAAACGCCAGCGTTTTCCACTCAACACACAACCTCACGATACAGCTTCAAACAAATACACAGCTCATTTGTTGGAGTCTATTCTGATTTACAGTGTGTGTGTGTGTGCTGATGTGTACCGTGTGTGTGTGTGTGTGTGTGTGTGTGTGTGTGTGTGTGTGTGTGCG
>NW_024680141.1:0-553 GCF_008729295.1 Plectropomus leopardus | reverse complement strand
GTTTGTCCCACAGGCCATACGACTCTTCAATTCCTCCTCACACAGATGAACACTGTTTGCACTGTTGCACTGTTTTTACTGGTATTACACTGTTTTTATTGTTTATTGTTGTTTTATATCTTGCGTTTTTGCATATTCTGCATTTCTCTTTTTCTCTGTATATATTGCTTATATATTTATTGGTCTATATTCTATTCTGTATGTTTATTATGCTGCTGGTTACTTAAATTTCCCTCGGGATCAATAAAGTACCTATCTATCTATCTATCTATCTATCTATCTATCTATCTATGTCATGCGAATGATAGGATAAACCGCATCAAAAGTTTAACATTTAAAACAAGAATCATTGCCGTGTAATTGGCTCCTAAACGAAACTCATGAAACTTTGCAATATTTGCAGCAGCATTTGCTTTCGAAATGCTCCTTATGCATATACATAAATGGGCACAAGTTTTCGTGGAATGTGTGTGACTAAGACAACTTAAAGTACCCCATGCATCCCAATTTCAAATAAACTGCAACTATCCCTAAATGTAATTTTCTACATTTA
>NW_024680140.1:0-1097 GCF_008729295.1 Plectropomus leopardus | reverse complement strand
AGCACATGCCACTGTGTGCTCACTTTTTTTGTCTGATAACTTAAGATCCAGACGTTCAGGAGGTTTGTACTGGGAGCTAAATTATCAGCAGAAGTCTCTTCCTCTCCACAACACATGGAACTGGTGTTTCAAACTGGTAAAAACACAGAGAAAATAAGTTTCATTTACAAAAAACAAAAAACAAACTTTTTTCCCATAGCCTTTGTAGCGGAAGCCAATGTCTGGATTGTCTGATCTGGGCTACTGTGGGAACATGGTGGTGAGACATGACGATCTCCTTTGACAAGGACCTGCTTCCTAGATATAAACAGCTCATTCTAAGGTAATAAAAACAGAATTCTTACAGTTCTAACAATTTGTTGATTATACACCAGAGAAAATTCTTATGCTAGACAAACTTCCTTTTTTTAAAGAAACTTGGCAGTGGTTACACTGTGTCTTGGTACCTAATGGAGCATTGTGTGACTCTAGATTTACAGTAAGCAATTACTGACTATGATTTATCTCAGTCTCATTTAATAGAATTCGGGTAACTGCAAGGTATTTGTTCTCTAACAAGGTAAATCAACAATGACAAAAACAGTCTGTAACAGAGTAACACTTTGATATCCTAATTTGCAATTTCTTCAATAGATGCCCCTGTGATCATACTTATTCATTATCAAGATATCTGCTAACCCTGTCTGAATACCAGTTCTTAGTTTAAGAGAAGACATCAAGACAATATGGTGAATAACATCACTTCAATGATAAAGGCAGTACACAGTAAAGGAAGAGGATCAGTGGATGAAGAACCACACAGAGAGAGCAGATTTAGCATTGATGTTTTACTAGAAAAAGAAACCAAATGGAAAGACAAGAAACAAAGACAGAAAGAAACAGTGTTAAAGCCAGAGTGTTGACAGCCCAGCAGTCTGCTTTTTGCTGTCTACGCATGAAATCTTATGTGCTGGAGGTGGCAAAGAAATAAACAACAGTATCATGTACAGTTTAACTGCCTCGTGTGGTGATAGCTGGATCAGTGCTAACTGTCTGTTCACAAATGAATCTGCTGCAGAAATCCACTATTCCCATTATTTCTCTCAAGCTGGATTGCT
>NW_024680139.1:0-1799 GCF_008729295.1 Plectropomus leopardus | reverse complement strand
GCAAGTTACCTTTGTTAGCAAATGGGAACAAATCTGAGTTACCTCTGTAAGGATAACGAGAGACTGGTTTCATCTGATCTGCACAATCTGAACACAGCGCAGCAAAGACTGCAGTGGAGCCACAATTCTTCTAAGCCAGGTTCATCCTCAGTGGATGAATGCAGGCTAACAAGCAGCACAACAAAACAACTGTTCCCTCCATTCATGGACTGAAAAAATAATGACTGGGCACATCGTGAGCGCAACAGTACAGATTAAGGAAGACTTTTACTTTTGTTAATGTCATCCAAACCCCTTACCGTGCACCTTTATACAGCACAGATCACGAACACACATATATTCTAATTGTGCTTTTCAACATAACTACACTCAGAGAGGGAACTTAAATTTCCCATTCAACACATTTACATTTTTCTTTTGTCCTGACTGACCACCTGTGTTCAAACTGACTGGGTGGTCCATCTTGTTTGTAGTTATCTGTTATTTCAGTCAAATTTGTTCCTCTTGTTCTCTCTCTCTCTCACACACACTCACACATTGTAAAGTTACATTGTATGTTTTTGTTTATTTTAGATTTAATGTGGATTCAAACATTTAAATCATACTTGCCTCCAAATGGAAAGTTTAATATAGTTTTGCTTTTTTTTAATCTTGTTCCTGGTTTACTTCAGTAGTCAGCATGAGCGTTTGCTGTTTCTGGACTCTTTGTTCACCGTGGAAGCACGAGAGAAATATCGAGTGTTTTCACGGATTGAATGTAACATGGGCTGACTGATAAACAAATGGTCATTCGATTGTTGAAATATTCTTTTAACCCTTCCTATGCTAAGATCTACAGTAACTAAAGCTTTCAGATAAATGTAGTGCAGTAATGTAGTAGAGTAAAAGCACAAAGTGGCATAAAAAGAACAGACTCAGGTGAAGTAAAGGTACCACAAATCTATACTGAAATGCAGACAAGTTGACAAGAAAGTTGCCTGAAAATTAGTTTTAAAAAAGAGAGATGGAATTTATTTTAAATTTATAAAATGAAATTGTTAAAAAGGACAGAAATGTTCTAGTAAACTACCATAATTAATTATGATGTTATTAAAAGAAAACCTTAAAATTCTCGATATATTACTTTGTTTTTCCAACCTTTTTTGATTTGTTTTTAGTTCTAAATTTCAGGATTTTCTTTATTTGCAACTTCTCCCCTTTTTAAAACAGAAATTAAGCCAATTTGCCCAGATGTAAAAGGGTTAAGAATAAGACGATGAAATTACAACAAAGAAATATAATATAATAAATAATATAGATATAATTATTATTTTTTTAAATTATTATTATGGGCCTCTTGGGTGCCTCCCACTGGAGGCCCTGTGGCAGACCCAGAATGTGCTGGAGGGATTATATATCTTGTCTGGCCTGGGAATGCCTTATTATTAATCCGAAGTCAATAATAAGGCCATAATAATCCCTTTGTTGATTCATATGTAATGCATTTCAGCTTTTAAGTACTATTTTTTCTCTTTTTAAAAGATCCTTTTTGTATTACTGCTTGGTCTTGAAATTTTGATCAGATATGCAATCTTTGTTTTTATCTATTTTGTTTAATGTATGATTATTGTTATTTAATAGGGGAGGAATGTCCGTGAGCCTTTTATTGACTTCTGACCTCCTACATAATATTCAAACTTTTTAAATATCCTTAATGTCTTTTTCATATACATGAATGTGCAAATAAATAAACTAAAAATACAAATCCTGGACCTTGTGTTGAGAAATGTTTTATAGCTTTTGTTTCCCAGTTCAAGAAT
>NW_024680138.1:0-899 GCF_008729295.1 Plectropomus leopardus | reverse complement strand
GCACTGGTGCCTCACAGCAAGACGGTCCCTGGTTCAATCCCGGGTTGTTACGGGGTACGGTCCGCGAGCGGGGGCCCTTCTATGCAGAGTTTGCATGTTCTCACTGTGGGTTCCCTCGGGGGTCTCCGGCCTCCTCCTACGTTCCAAAGACATGCAGGTCAGGTTGATTGGTAACTCTAAATTGCCTTTAGGTGTGACTGTGAGTGTGAAAGGTTGTCTCTGTGTGTTGGCCCTTCGATAGTCTGGCGACCTGTCCAGGGTGTACCCCGCCTTCTGCCTGATGACAGCTGGGATTGATGTGAAACGCGTATAGAGACGCATCATAATATAAAAAGTAGAAATAAAGGCCAACAACGGCCCAAAATGTCATAATTTAGCATGTCAAAAAAATGTCTCAAAACTGTAGTGTAGTATGTCGAAAAACGACAAAACATTTTTGACATGGCATAAAGATAGCCTAAGACAACATATTATATATTATATCCTAGAGACGTGTCATAGTATTCAAAGTGGAAACATGTGAAAATGGCCAAAAATCGCATGCTATCATATGGCAAAAATGTCAAATTTTGACATGTCCCAAAAAAGCCCAAAAACGACATATTATAGGTTGTAGATACGTGTCATAGTATTGAAAGTTGAAACAAAGGCCAAAAAAGGCCCAAAACGTCATATTTTAGCATGTGGAAAAAATGGACATAAATCGCATACTATAGTATGGCAAAAATGTCAAATTTTGACATGTCCCAAAAATTGCTGAAAACGACATATTATAGCTTGTAGACGTGTCATAGTATTGAAAGTGGAAACAAAGGCCAAAAAAGGCCCAAAACGTCATAATTTAGCATCTTAAAAAAATGGACAAAAATCGCATACTATAGTATGGCAAAAATGTCAAA
>NW_024680137.1:0-576 GCF_008729295.1 Plectropomus leopardus | reverse complement strand
CTTCCAGAAACGACCCAGATGTCAGGGAAACCCAAATAGGTTTTTGCTGGGCTCAACTGACATCTTTGAACCTAAACATTACCTCTACAGGACATTTCAATCTGGCCCCGAATGATCTCAGAAACAAGGGGAGAAGGGCCCTCTATGCTATAAAAAAGTCTTCGGTTCCAGTTACATAATGGCGGAGGAAGGTTGTGTGGCGGCAGAGCTCCCGATAGCGAAACTCAAAGATTCTCAGAAAAACTCAAAAACTTATTATCCAGAGAACAAGACTACTGAAATGAGCGAGAAGAGGATGCGAAGGAGTCAGAAAAGTTGAATTAACTCGTCGAAAAGCACGAACAGAGGTGGAATGGAAGAAACGTGACGCTCTCAGTACTGAAGAAGATGGCTGTCATGAAATTACGGACCCGAAGAGCAGTGACGTGGAGATCCGTTTGAGGTTTGAAAACATCAGCAAGGAGATATGAGGTTTGAAGTCAGAAATGAAAGAGGATTTCCACTTGTTTGGGGAAACTTTGCGGAGTGACATGAAAACTGATTTGGAAATTTCAAGCAAGAAATAAATCAGAGACT
>NW_024680136.1:0-543 GCF_008729295.1 Plectropomus leopardus | reverse complement strand
AAACAGCATAAAATAGCGTGCGAAGACATGCCAAAGCATACAATGTTGCAAAAACTACCAAAACCACAATACAAATGCATGTTGAAAAAATGACCTGAAAGACAACGCTAAAATGTCAAAAAATGGCATGTCCCAAAAACACCTGAAAACACCTAAAAACAACATAAACTACCGTGCCAAGACATGCAATAACATAGCAAGTTGCAAAAATTACCAAAAACACAAGAATAATGCATGTTGAAAAAATGACCTAACAGGCTAAAAAGTCAAAAAAATAGCATGTCCCCAAAACAGCTGAAAAAACCTTAAACAGCATAAAATAGCATGCACAGACATGGCATAGCGTAGAGTGTTGAAAAAATGGCCCAAAACACCAAAATAATGCATGTTGAAATAATGAACGAAAAGGCAAGGCTATAGCATGGTTAAAAAAATCAAAAAAATGGCATGTCCTAAAAAAAACTAAAAACACTTAAAAACAGCATAAAATACTCTACCAGGACATGCCACAGCAAAGAAATGTGCAAAACTACCAAAAACACC
>NW_024680135.1:0-571 GCF_008729295.1 Plectropomus leopardus | reverse complement strand
GGAATCATTGTTGGCATAGTGTTATCCTCTGTCAAATAGGGGGGAAAATCAGGCGAGGATAGAAATTTCACATTTCTCCTCTGGTTTATTCCAATTTACTCAGGCATAGTGACAGATACAACATGTATGTATGTATGTCTTTTTAGGCGTTTTTTTCAGAAAATATGGCCAGGGCTTAAGAGGTTATAAAGAATGTGAAATTTGAGGTTCGCTCAGATAGTTAGAGAATTGTATGAAATGTGCGTATAATTACGCGGTTTAACTGTGTATCTAGCCTCATGAGCTAACGAGCTATAACAGTGTCTGCTAGTCAGGGCTGGAGGCAGTGCTATAGTACCTGTTGATGGTAGGGTGAGACAGGCCATGAAAAGGTAATTACTTGCTATAAGAACTTACAGCAGGAGTGCCCAACCAGTCGATCGCGGTTTACTGGTAGACCGCGGACTGATCCCAAGTCGACCGCGAGGGGTGTAGGAAAAAATGAAAGAAAAAAAAAAAGTTTTTTGGGGTGTGTGTGTGTGTGTTATATTTTGTATTAAATGTACACTGCAGCCTATCATGAGTCATTGCC
>NW_024680134.1:0-656 GCF_008729295.1 Plectropomus leopardus | reverse complement strand
TTTTCATTGCCTCCTAATTTAACACATACTTTGCTTTGTTACCTACACTATATGGGATTTCCACATCAGTTTGTCATCCATTATGACACCCAAAATTCTAAACTCAAACATTCTTTCAGTAGCAGTGCCATCAATAGATAATAAAACATACCCATCCTGTTTCTGTTTAGAAAAAAAACAACATTTTTTTCTTTTGTTTGAATTTAATAATAACTTATATTCATCAACCAGTTTCTTTTTTCAGTTTGACCATGGCTGGCTGAAACTTGAATAAATGATTGAACCATGAAGCTGAAAATGCATATTGATTGATTGTGGGATCCAGCTATGATTACAAAAGTAGCCAACAGGGGGAAAGCAACTCGAGCAGACTTTCATTATCAGAGAAATAACTCCCCAGTAAAATGTTTTCAAATTATGAATCAGAGAAAAACAGCCCTGATATACCTGAGCAGAAAACAAGATTAAATTCCAGTTAGTGATGACATTTAGGTGAGCCGGACAACCGCTGCAGGTGGACAACAGCGTAATGAGATTTCAGAAGTCCAGTCTGTGACCATTTGGTCTTGATTATAAATAGAAGACACACATCATGTTCTTTTTAATACACACACACACGCACACACACACACACACACACACACACATACACCATC
>NW_024680133.1:0-227 GCF_008729295.1 Plectropomus leopardus | reverse complement strand
TACAGAAAAGTTCTAGGCACACAATATCTGTACGTACAACTCAGTGCGCAGATAAGACCCTCAAACAGTATGTATTCTGTGTGAACATCTGTAAAAAAATGTGGGATCCATGCATGCATCATTTATTGTTTGTGCTTAGTGTTTTTCCCTCTGCACAAAGTGTATCTCTATGTTGAATATAGTACATCTGGATTTTATCTGATCTATTCTATCTATTCTATCTTCCA
>NW_024680132.1:0-348 GCF_008729295.1 Plectropomus leopardus | reverse complement strand
AAAGTAAAGACTAGATTCAGTGAAGACATAATGAATTTGTTTGGACTAGGTTAAGACTCCCCGGACTTACTACATTTGAAAATAACCCCGTCATTCTTCTCAGCAGTTAAATCCGCACTACAGGTTGTTTGTATTGTTGCAGTCATCAGAACAAACTGTGGATATCGCTGTCAGCGAAAAATGCCAAAAATATTTATGATGCCTGACTTGTGCTGCTGTTGTTTTCTCGAGAATCTCACATTGTGACACAGAGGTAAGAAGAGGGTGGCACTGATGCACACACACAAACACACTAATGCAAACACACACACACACAGATTCAGGCATTTCGTGTCCACCATGGCTATT
>NW_024680130.1:0-291 GCF_008729295.1 Plectropomus leopardus | reverse complement strand
CACACACACACACACACACACACACACACACACACACACACACACACCCCAGATACCACCTACGCTTGACACTTACACACTCCAATTGTTGTGTGTGTATGTTTGCTTGTGTGTGTGTGTGTGTGTGTGTGTGTGTGTGTGTGTGTGTAACAGAGAGCCTGCCAATTCTCACACTCACTGCTGAAAGTACGTGTGTGTTTGTGTGTCAGTGTGTGTGGGTGTATTGTGTACTGTGTCATGTGGCGTGTGTGTGTGTGTGTGTGTGTGTGTGTGTGTGCAGAGCGAACAGGA
>NW_024680128.1:0-1173 GCF_008729295.1 Plectropomus leopardus | reverse complement strand
GATTTGCAACAATTCTTATTCTCAGGGGGTTTTAAACTAAAGAAAACATAGTTGTAAATATATACCATTTCTTTTAATAGATGTCCCTAATCCTACACACTGGACCTTTAAAGTTAATAATAGAGGGATATAAACACTGCAGATATACAGGTTGGGTTATCACTATATCAACAACAAAGAGCAAGTGCAGGTATTGTACCAGCAAGTGCGTAGCCCCCGGGGTTTATAGAAGCCCACTGTTGGCCTGAAGTCATTTCAGTGGAAGACACATAAGCTACTCCTTCTCCAAGCAAACGGCCCAATGCTGCCCCTGGAGAACAGAAATAAAACACATAAGAAGTGTCTCTCTATCTTTATATTTCAGCTTACAGCGGAGCTTTAACATTCTGGTGAGAGGCTCCAGCAAGACAAATCCCGCAAATTTGTGCCATTTCGGTAATTTGCAAAACAAACTCATCCAAGTGCTTTCCCTTCACTCACCATAGACAAACACTGGCATGAAATATCCAGCTGGCAGAGGCAGAGTGCAGGCGAGGACCAACATCCACATCTGAGAACCAACAACAGAGACAGACTGTCAAATCTCTCTTCACCATCTGAACAACTCTGCTAGCACAGCAGATGGGTCACTGTCAATCTGTGTGCAGGGCAATGTTTTCAGTGTTGTCCAATCAAATGAACTGAATCAGGCCCATTAACAATTCACGTCTGTGCGAGGTAATGGGGGAAAAATGCTCATAGTAAGTGGATCCCAATGAGTTGTAAGAAACTGTTTTCAATCCAGAGGTGATGGCCTACAATGCAACTTTTGTTTTAGTAAGTACGGCTTCCTTGTTGTACTGGCCCAGACCTTTGAATTCCAGTTGACTGATTCATTTGGCGTCATTACATGAAACTGTGGCTTCACGGTTGAAAATCGATCCAATAAGCACCACAAGGGGACTAGCGATTAGTCAATCAGCGCCACAGGCAGGACTAGCATAAATGTCAATTTGTTTACATGCTGATGTCAACGTGGGCCAGCACTACGCAGCAAATTCCACGGCTAAAAAATGAAGCCAATGCAGAAGTGCCGAAAACTGTAGTTCCTCAAATGGCCTCTTGGGGCTGGCTCCAAAGAAGAGCAAATTCCCATGTTAAAGTAACTAACTTTACAGCAGAAATTCATTCATG
>NW_024680127.1:0-894 GCF_008729295.1 Plectropomus leopardus | reverse complement strand
AGTGCCTTTTGACGTTGTTTTGTGTATACTGAGTATTTATTGGGTCTGACAAATAGTCTTGTTGGTTTGTTTTTATTCACTCTACATAACTGAGCACTTTGATAGTTTTGTTGTAGGTAAGAAACCTGTCTTTTGTATACCTTTTGTTTTTAGGTAAGTTTAGGGAATGAGGTGTGTTCTTGTGTTGTGTTTTGTTGAAACTCTTGTCAAGTAAATAAACTGTCCATTTTGTCGTTCTAAACTTTGTAGGCTGGTTTTCTTTGGGAGTGGATGAGTGGGAAAGAACCTTCATGTTGTGTCTAGATTCCCCGAGACTGGGGATATAACAATAGCATTAAAAAAGAGCAATTATAACCAAGAGTACCACAATATAGATGACCATACATGATCACAAGATAAAAGACCAAAAAGCAAGGCAATAGTATGGCAAAAAGGTCAAAATTTGACATGTCCCAATAACAGCTCAAAACACTCCAAAACAGTTTAAAATAGTGTGCTGGGACACGCCATAGCATTAAAACTTGCAATTATGGCCAAAAAACACCATAATATAGCATGTTGAAAAATGACCAAAAAAGCAAGGCTATAGTATGGCAAAAATGTCAAAATTTGACATCTCCTAAAGACAGCTCAAAACACCTCAAAACAGTTCGAAATACTGTGCTGAGTCACACCATAGCATTAAAACGTACAAATATAGCCAAAAAACACCATAATAAAGCATGTCGAAAAATGACCAAAGAAGCAAGGCTATAGTATGGCAAAAATGTCAAAATATGACATCTCCTAGAAACAGCTCAAAACACTCCAAAACAGTTTAAAATAGTGTGCTGGGACATGCTATAGCATTAAAACTTGCAATTATGGCCAAAGAACAACATAATGAAGCATGTC
>NW_024680126.1:0-727 GCF_008729295.1 Plectropomus leopardus | reverse complement strand
CATTTTTGATCCCACAGCCATCAGAGCAGAAAAACAGGACTTGTATTATTTCTGGGTGTCATTCTGGGCTTTTTACTTGGCTTTTGTCTTTTGACACTTAAAAAGTGTAATGAATATTTCATATAAATGATGTGGAATAAACTAAAATAAACTCCATGAAAGCAGAAAATCACGTTAAGGTTTTTTTTATTTTACAAATGTATTTTGCATATTAATCAAAATTAGTACTTTAAATAACTGTATCCCCAGAATGTCAATAAACGTGTGCATAAAGGGATAGCGTTTATAACCCATTTATTTATTGGTTTTGGTCAGTTTAGATGTCAGAGTAATGTAGGAATATAGACTGCTATTACAGTTGTAATTGCTTATTATTAACTAATAGTTATTTTTTGGTATGTCTGTTTTTTTTCAATCTTTCTGACTGAGTAGGCCTAATCCTGTTTTGGGGAATAACTTCTTAGGTTCAAGTTTTAGAGAAATAGGATGTCCACTAGAGGGTGACGTTGTGTCTCCAAAAAACTCCTGGTTAGGCTCCGTGTGTTTCCTGAGTGAACAGAAAAACATCTGTATTTATCAGAGTCGGAAATCAGTATAAACTGCCCAAATCTGCCAGAGTGATTTTGTCCTACTTTAAAGCCTATGAACCCTTAGAGCTCGCTTTAATAATACACACACTAATATCACTCTGTGCACAAAATAAGCTTTTAAAAATCAAACATTTTTA
>NW_024680125.1:0-241 GCF_008729295.1 Plectropomus leopardus | reverse complement strand
TTGTTTGTTTGTGCTGCAGCGCCTCCCCCTGGGCAAGAGGAGCAATGGCCATCAACCACAGCAGTCAGTGCAGCACCACAGATAGGATACAGTTAGGGACTATATTTATCAGAGTAGGAAAAGTACTTTACATATATATCATGACCCTCCCCAGAGCAAGAAATATTTTTTCCATGAGCCTCCCTGGAGGACTGGGGTAAATGCATGATAAAAAAAAAATAATAATAAAAAATTGAAGGGC
>NW_024680124.1:0-393 GCF_008729295.1 Plectropomus leopardus | reverse complement strand
AAAAGACTATTTCCATGTTTCTCTCCTTATTTCAAGTCAGTTTTCAAATCAAGTCAGTTTTATTTATATAGCCCATTATCACAAAACATGGTTTGCCTCAGAGGGCTTTACAATATATGACATCCCTCTGCCCTTAGACCCTCACATCACCCGAGGAAAAAACTCCCCAAAAAGAAACCCTGTAACGGGGGGAGAAAAAAGGAAGAAACCTCAGGAAGAGCGGTAGAGGATAATGAGGGATCCCTCTTCCAGGACGGACAGACGAGCAATAGATGTCATAAATAGCAAATGAAATACAATCATGGCAGAAAAGGAAAGAGAAAGAGAGAGGGGGAGAGAGGCACAGCAATAATAGAAACAGATGCATGTCATATTACAATAATGGTAGGTGTG
>NW_024680123.1:0-215 GCF_008729295.1 Plectropomus leopardus | reverse complement strand
ACATTGTTAGAAAGGAAGTTTCTGAGGTGTTTGGGGCCAAGAACAATAACTTCAGTTTTGTCTGAATTCAACATTAGGAAATTACGGCTCATCCAGTCTTTTATGTCCTTAATACATGTTTGAAGTCTAGATAGCTGATCAGTTTCATCTGGTTGCATAGATAGATACATTTGTGTATCATCAGCATAACAATGAGAATTTATAGAGTGTTTTCT
>NW_024680122.1:0-223 GCF_008729295.1 Plectropomus leopardus | reverse complement strand
GGCTATTTGCCCTTCTCAAGGTTCAATAGACAGAGATATTGCATAAAGATATTACAACATAAACTTTTAGACCCTTTTAGTAAAATGAATGGTTAAGTTTCACTTTCATTGCGCCTCGTGTTCTATTGCTCCTTTTGTGACAACAGCACCATCTGCGCTCCTATAGTGTCGTACAATAAATAACAATACAATATATATATTTCAATAATGCTAGAAAATCTAG
>NW_024680121.1:0-250 GCF_008729295.1 Plectropomus leopardus | reverse complement strand
CCCTCTTGGCAACTTCTTTGGCAACTACCGACAAATCTAGCGACTTTTGTTTTGGAGCCTTCGACATGAGAGCACGTCTCGTTCTGCAGTCACTGTCCTCAACGAGCAGCGGGTGGTGCTGTGAGCCCCTCGCCCGTCCCAAAGCACTCACAGGTGGTCTGTCTCACGCAGCACTCAGCTGCAGTCAGAGCAGAGGGGAGACGCGCACCCCGGAGGAGGGTTGCAGGTAGAGCTAGAAATTCCACCCCAC
>NW_024680120.1:0-390 GCF_008729295.1 Plectropomus leopardus | reverse complement strand
TTTTTCAAGGTCGCACTGAAGTACCTACCCCTGCAGGGACGGTTCCTATGGTGGAGACACGCACCAACGGGCAAAGCCCCGTAAAATCCCGGATAATGTTACATAAACATAATATCTATACATTTCCATTATTGGCACCACTTTACAAATATTTGCTCACGTTAACATGCACATTAGCTTTACGTTTGACGCTTTACCTACTGGTTTCTGCTGGTCTGCTTATCTTGACTATATCCTTTCATCCACATCTCTCTCTCCATCCAATTTCCTGCCTGGTTCCTCCCTCTCTGTGGGAGCACTGATGAGTGTCTTGGCAGAAGAAGAACCAATGAAGGTCTCACTCCAGGGGCCTGTCAGATTTCTCCTCAAGGGCCACACACACACACACAC
>NW_024680119.1:0-255 GCF_008729295.1 Plectropomus leopardus | reverse complement strand
CTTTCCCTCTTTTTACATGCTCCCAAAAGTCCACAAAAACCTGGAAAATCCACCAGGCAGACCGATCATCAGTGGGAATGATTCCATCACAGAACCTACTTCCAAATTTGTTGATTATCACATTAAATCCTTTGTTGAAAAATTACCTTCTTACATTCAGGACAGCACCCAGGTCCTAAAGAAGATAACACAAATACAGAACATTGGTTCTTGCATCATGGCCACTATGGATGTTGAGTCCCTATACAGCAACAT
>NW_024680118.1:0-206 GCF_008729295.1 Plectropomus leopardus | reverse complement strand
CCTAAAAACAGATTTGCATCATTAGGGGCAAAACATGCACCCATAGCGGTCCCTTTTTCTTGCTTATACAAATTGCCCTGAAATAGGAGGACATTGTTTTTGAGAGTCCACTCTGTAAGTTGCACAATAAAGTCACTGGGAGGCATAAGGTCATCAGATCTTGACCCCAAATAGTGTCTCAAGGCCTCCAGGCCTTCATCATGTAC
>NW_024680117.1:0-1018 GCF_008729295.1 Plectropomus leopardus | reverse complement strand
CGTTTATAGATAAATAAACCACATGACGATGTCTGTGACATGACATTTTTGTATATAGACACGTCTTCTTGCAGATATTTAGATAAGAATATTTATTTATTTAAACCATACAAAGCCCAAAGTGTAAAATCTGCACATGGAGTTATCCGCTGGACTATTTGTCCTGTATTCGCCAACAATGGAATTACAACTATCAGGTCCATCATGTCATGGGGGCATCATATGATCCCATTGATTTAAAATAGACGTCCGTGTATCAATGGATCAAATATCATTAGGTATATCAACTTCCTAGTGCGAACACTTAAATATCCCTTATTTATGTCATTGTGTCCTAAAAGTTGTAAAAATGTATTAATAGCCAAATCAAGAGTTATTGTGAACTGTCATTTATATATATGACCAAGCAGTTGGGAGGTGGGCTTAAAGGAACCGTGCGCTTGCTCTATGAGCCCCACGATGCACAAAAAAAACCCATCCTGTTAATTTCTGGAAATCAATCCATTTTTTTGCTTCACGAGCAACTTTCATTGGAATGACTGAGGCCCTAACTCCAACACTGTATCCAGTTATCTTTAAACATCTATGGTCTGGTCAAGAAATGCCTGCAACATAACCAGAGCATCGCTTTTACTCTTCAGTATTTGTATCAATTAAACAAATGAGATGAAGTGTGTTAATAAGTGAGCTTCAGAGATGCTAATCCAAGATAACTGTCCCTCTGTCTCCAGGCAAGAGAGTGGTATCGATCTTCCCATCAAACTCTTGACAGCAAAGCAAATAAGTGTGTTTCCCAAAGTGTCAAACTGCTGCTTTAAATGTCTGCAGAAATCCCATAAATCCAATACTGCCCTGAAGCGGTCCTGCTCACTGATTTGCAACATGCTCGAGAGATATTGCAATTATAGCTACCTCATTGTAGAAACTTTAAGGTCAAAAAACAACTGATTAATTTCTATAATCTCATGATAAATCTCATGATAAATACTATCATATCTCCAACCCTGTGATTTTGAGT
>NW_024680116.1:0-411 GCF_008729295.1 Plectropomus leopardus | reverse complement strand
ACGTACGGGTGGAAGCAGGTCTGACCCAGCGTCTCCCAGTAAGAGCCTGTCTCAAAGCGCAGCTTGTACATGCCGGGGCCGAAAGCGTCTCTGCTGACGAGTCCTGAGCAGCGGCCGTCTTCGTTTGTCGTCCTGAAAATCACGAAACTGCTGAGCTGTAAAGTTCATTAAAGCCGAAAGAAGGAAAAAACTATTAACTTCATCTCCAATCCCACTGACCTCTCTCTCATTAACCCTTTGGGACTGTTTGCTGCATTTTACACACTTTTCATAAAAAATCATCAAAAAATTATTTCTGGGTGTCATTCTGGGCTTTTGACTCTGAATTTGTCATTTTGACCATTTTCCACCTGATGAGGTCATTTTGACCATATTTGGCATATGGAGGAAATACATGCTATTTCCACTAGG
>NW_024680115.1:0-827 GCF_008729295.1 Plectropomus leopardus | reverse complement strand
TGGGAACGCCTTGAAGTCTGGGCTTCCCTGCTTGGGCTGCTGCCCCCACGACCCAACCCCGGATGAGTGGTAGGAAATGGATGGATGGATGGGCAAGGCTATGGCATAGAATGTTTTTAAAAATTTCAAAATCACAAAAATTTTACATGTCAAAAAATGACCCAAAAACAAGGCTATAGTAAGGGCAAAAATGTCAAAAAATAGCATTTCCCAAAAATAGCCAAAATCAGCGTGCAGGGACAGGCCATGGCATAGAATGTTGTTAAATCGTTAAAAAATCAAAAAAATATGACACGTCAAAAAAACGACCCAAAAAGCAAGGCTATAGTAAGGCCAAAATGTCAAAAAAGACATTTCTCAAAAACACCTGAAAACAACAGTAAACTTTTAAAATAGCGTGCCGAGACATGCCATGGCATAGAATGTTTTTAAAACTTTCAAAATTACAAAAATTTTGCATGTCAAAAAAACGACCCAAAAAGCAAGGCTATAGTAAGGCAAAAACATCAAAAAATGACATTTCCCAAAAGCAGCCAAAAACAGCTGGAAAATGTATAAAATAGCGAACTGAGACACGCAATGGCATGGAATTTTGTTAAAACACTGAAAATTACAAAAATATGGCATATCAAAAAAATGACCCAAAAAGCAAGGCTATAGTAAGGCAAAAATGTCAAAAAAAAAAGACATATCTCAAAAACAGCTGAAAACAATAGTAAACTTTTTAAAATGGCACATGATAAATGGCCATGGCATAGAATTTTGTTAAAACTTTCAAAATCACAAAAATATGGCATGTCAAAAAAATGACCCAAAAAGCAAGGCTA
>NW_024680114.1:0-286 GCF_008729295.1 Plectropomus leopardus | reverse complement strand
ATTTAATAATGTGATAGCATAATAGTGCAAGTATGCCATTCCAAAAAGCAAATAATTTTCAATTTTTTAAAAAACTGGAACTGCAGGGCATCCAGTGGCTTAGTGGATTAAGCAGGCACCCCATGTATAATGGCACTGCCGCGCCGCAGCAGTCACAGGCTCAAGCCCAGCTCACAGCCCCTTGCTGCATGTCATCCCCTCTCTCTCCCCCCTTCACACTGCTGATCTGTCCTATCTAATAAAGGCAAAAATGCCAAAAAATAATCTTTAAAAAAAAAAAAAAAAA
>NW_024680113.1:0-259 GCF_008729295.1 Plectropomus leopardus | reverse complement strand
GCTTCTTCCTGGCTGCTAAGACCTGTGAGGAGGACGAGGTGAGCATATAAACAACACAACACAACACAACACACACACACACACACACACACGCACACATATAATCAGGTAATAGTCGCTGAAGTGCAGCAGAAGACTTCAAAGTTTATGGATCTTTTTGCAAGTGTAAGAATGCACTGAGTTTTCTTGTATCAGGACCGTAAAGGTAACTCTGTGTGTGTGTGTGTGTGTGTGTGTGTGTGTGTGTGTGTGTGTGTGT
>NW_024680112.1:0-578 GCF_008729295.1 Plectropomus leopardus | reverse complement strand
CCCGGGCCCCCAAAACATTACATCTGCCCCTGGTAATAATAATGAGAACTCAGCGCGAGTGGCTGGATAAGACACGGAGCGATGCGTCCTGGTGTTTCTAAATAATTCATCCAAAGTCTGATTAAAGCTGAAACTAACACCAAGTCGTCTGCAGAAGTCTGAAGAAGTCACTTTGCACCTCTGCAAATGTGTCTTTCAGACACTTTGGTGCTTTGAGGAGAAGCTGCGCTCTGTTTGTCTGTCTCACTGCGCTGCTGTTGGACCATCAGCTGTTTGATCTGCAACGATGATGCTGTGGCTGTCAAATTCTCAGCTGCTCTACAGTCGAAGTCCTTCACTGCAATTGGTTCTCGGCAGCACTATTCTTATTATCATTGGCTGTTCGTGTTATCTGTCAAAACATGGCTGGAATGCGTTCAATCGACATTCTATCGACTACGTCTAATATTTCAATCGAGGAAAAGTTATTTCGTGATTTATATTGTTATTGTTTTATCGCTGGCCCTAATAGGAAACATAAAATACTTTTAGACAATTTAAATCAAGTTTAATCAGAGTTTAAATGTAATGCCAAAAAG
>NW_024680111.1:0-489 GCF_008729295.1 Plectropomus leopardus | reverse complement strand
CAACCTCTCCTGACTGCAGGACTCTGACTTCAGCTTCTGTCAAACTTCTGTGCTGTTAATCATTTTACTCAGGAATTAAAAACGTTTGAGTCGGCCTACTTCTCCTGTAGCTGCCGACAGCCTGCCGACATTCACAGTTAGAGAAAGGCTGAAAATAAGCTCATGTGCTTGTGGCCCCGGGCCCCCAAAACATTACATCTGCCCCTGCTAATAATAATGAGAGCTCAGCGCGAGCGGCATACAGTGCCAACATTTATTCTGGTTCACTGATGAATACCATGTAATCTGGTCAAAAGCTCCAGATCAGCTGTGTAATGTTTGTGGTCATAGGGAGACGTTATTGATTTTTACTTCAACATAATCAGTTTGATCACAGCTGCCTCCGCTGGACGTAACAGGAACTGATGACACGTTCACTGCCGTCTCGTTCGTTCTGACGCCGACTCTGATTGGCAGTTTTTTAATTAATTATTTATCTTTTTAAAAATC
>NW_024680110.1:0-626 GCF_008729295.1 Plectropomus leopardus | reverse complement strand
GAAGCCAAAGACCTGATCAACAAGATGCTGACCATTAACCCAGCCAAAAGAGTGACCGCCACAGATGCACTCAAACACCCCTGGATCTGCGTAAGTGTCACACACCCACTTACACACACACTGTCATACCATCACAGTATTCAATATTTCTTTAACAAAGACACGCCTTCTAACAGCCCTGTTCCTCTGTGTTGACAGCAACGCTCCACTGTGGCGTCCATGATGCACAGACAGGAGACTGTGGAGTGCCTCAAGAAATTCAACGCCAGGAGGAAACTCAAGGTGAGTGACAACAGGAGCTTTTATACAGAATGGCTAAAATCCCTCAGAAGACCAGCACATTCTCATTCCAAGGTTGTGAAATATCCAAACTTCGTCAAGCACCTGTGTGTGTGATATCAACCCCAAAAGCAGCTTTTAGTGTTTTAATCAGAGGCACTTTGCCTTCCATTAACTCCAGTATAAACCCATCTTCAGCAATCCTTAGTGCTGAGAATAACTGTGCCATAACGTCCATGAGGGTGAGGAAGTACATGGATTAAACAAAACAGGACTTTCACCCGGAAGGCTAGTTTCTCTCCCATGTGAAACCAAAAGTCAATATTGCTTTAACCCTTTGAAACCTG
>NW_024680109.1:0-474 GCF_008729295.1 Plectropomus leopardus | reverse complement strand
ATCTGCTAAAGCAACTTCATAGAAAACTGAGAAACGCTTGACAAATTTTCTTAGCAGCAGGTATTCAAAACAAAAAACAATAACAATACTGATTCTAAATAGTCATCACATGTTGCCGCTTTGCAGTGGACTTCTGCGTCTACATATTACGCTTTAGGTATCCTTCTGCATCTGCAGTTGATGTTTTGGGATACCGTTAGCATGATTTCAACATAAGCACATGGTGGGATTATGTTATGTTTTGGCAACAAAAGCACATGGCAACCAACACAGGGATGTCAAGAAACGAACATGCTGCCACGGATAGTTAGGTTTGAGTGAAAAAGGCACAAAAAAAACCATTACGGTCAGACAAAAAGCAAACGCCAGTCTCTCGCATGAAAGTCCAGGGTTTGTTTGACCCTCCAGCCCGTCGTGCTCTTTATATCACATTATTACCAGCAGCATTTCAAGTGGATGCCATCCATTGGTGTA
>NW_024680108.1:0-208 GCF_008729295.1 Plectropomus leopardus | reverse complement strand
AAATCTGTGATGGAATCAGTGAGCTCTAACTTCGTTTTGTTCGACACATCAATGTAACTTTATGTTTCCTGATGTGTTTCGTCCACAGACTCGTGGTTTTTATATCAGCTGTGAAGTGGAAGAACGGGACCCATTGCTGCTCCTGTGAGTGCATCCTGCAGCAAAACACACACACACACACACACACACACACACACACGCACACACA
>NW_024680107.1:0-831 GCF_008729295.1 Plectropomus leopardus | reverse complement strand
AGGAGAACATGAACAATCAATATGGATGCAGTCATATGATTCAGGGTAGATTTTTGAAAATGAGGAGGCTCTATAGAGATGATTCCATTTCTATTATGCATGGGTACCCATTTCTGCATTCATCTTAATGGGATTACTGAGGGCCAGTGTAAACTTTACAGCCATGAATAGCAGGTTAAAAGCAAACAATGCATTTTAAAGAAGCATGCAATACAAAAACAGCTTGTTTAATCATTCCCAACTGTGCATTTACCAGTGGGATAAGTCCACAAAAAGAAAAATTAAGCCCAAGGGTGCTTTTAGGGGTGGTGAAGACACCAAGAAATCAATGTTGAAATATGCATGTTTTTGCATTAACATATTTTTGTTTATTTCTATCCAGTCTGTACTAACCTTATATTCATATAGTTCAAAAAATTGCATCTGGAAATCTAAGTAAAGTACAGGGTCATTTCCATCTGATTTCCGATGAAAGTGATGTCATAGTATATCATGAATATAACACCCTGCATCTTCTTCTGTTCCCCAGAGAGCTCTGTATCTGTGTGTGTGTGTGTGTGTGTGTGTGTGTGTGTGTGTGTGTGTGTGTGTGTGCGTGCGTGTGCGTGTGTGCATGCGTGTGTGTGCGTGTTATTACATGCCTCTCTATCTCTGTTGGCCTGTGTACATTTACATTTGTTGCTATGTGTTAGTCGTGAGTGGTGCAGCTTCCTGGAAAGCAGGTTTGACTAATCTGGCCACCCAAACAGTAACAACAACAACGTGCCTAAGAGATGACCTCCAACCACACTGTGTATATCACACATACACACACACACACACACACACAGA
>NW_024680106.1:0-1183 GCF_008729295.1 Plectropomus leopardus | reverse complement strand
AATGCAATGTAATGCAGTGTATGTATCCTACTTAAAAAAAAAAAAAAGTCTAATTGGAGATCGTCACAGCGATCCTGGCCCAAGATTAAGCCTTCAATGTAATCGTTTCCCTGTTTGCCATCGTTGTCATGGCAGTGTTGACAGCCGGCGAGCATGTGATATTTAAGTCATCACGTGTTAGAGTTCAAGGGTTGGCTCACAGGCATCTGTTCAGAATGAGCAAGTTAGCTAACAGCTAACAGGCTTTCAAAATCTGCCCTGCGGGAACGAGAAAGTGAGACTTTGTCTTCTGTCTGTGTCCTTTACATTGCCAATGCCAGGTTGTAAGCAAGTTTAATAAAAGTCATTTGCTTATCGCCAATTGTTCCATAGAGATCAAATTCAGGCCTCTGAATATTACGTTATACGTAATATTACTCGTGATGTAGGCATACTTCTTCTTATTACCGTTAGCGTTGTGTTTACAGCATGTCATGCTGCCCCCAGGTGGCCAAAAACAGGTTTAAAACAACTTTTAAGACAAATCAGGGAACTTAACCAGCATCACAAAATATGCAATATGCAATATTCAATATGCATCGATAAATGCAAGGTAAATTATCCCAAGAGAGGATCACAAAAAAATGGCCAGTAAGCAAATTAAACACCTGGAGAAAACACATATAGTCATCCAGGTAAACAAAACATCAGTCAGACATTTACATATATTAAAAAGTATGTTCAAAAGAAAAAGTAGAGGCAATTTCCCTGACTCAGACTCTCAGGGCTCAGATTTAAATGTCTGTACTCTATACATACAATATATTAAAGATGAGTTTTGCAATAATCATGCCACAGTAGTCCTTTGGATACGGTAATTTCAAACGAAATAAAAGATTTCACCCTATACCCCTCTGAATATAGCAGAAGCATTAAGGTTTCTCCAGATTTACCTTTACTTGTTATCTGGCCGTGATTTATTAAGCTTAGTGGTGTAGAGTTAAAGAAATTGAGGGGCAAATGGGGTAAATTGTTTTTTCAAGCACAAGGCAGTAATTCACACATAAAGTAGATAATGATGTAGGAGACAGGTGAGTGAATGATGGGGACATAAAAAGACTATAATAAAGAGGAGATTAGCCCGTGCTCTTGAGGTTGCGTCTCAGCGTCGGAGTACCTGCCACAGAGCGAGGTCAGGGACATG
>NW_024680105.1:0-493 GCF_008729295.1 Plectropomus leopardus | reverse complement strand
ATTTAAAATCATGTTACAGAAAAACTAGAATAAAGTGAACATTGAAGTGTTTTTTTGTTTTGCTTTTGCTTATTTTCAGATAATTTTACTGTAACTTTTTTATGAATCTTTTTTTGGGCCAATTTTTGGGCCATGTCTCGATAATCTGATTGCCTTCTCCTCGTGTTTTTGAAAGAAATCAAACCTATTTGCTCAGATTTCAATGGTTAACATTATAACGTACTGTAGAGTTTTGGTCTCCATACTTAACGACTAAATGCTGTTGCTCTAAGTCAAAATGTCATTACCTGGAGACGCTCAGAGGACATTGGATTTCATTAACTTGACAGAAATTAATGCCAACAAAAATATCAGTGTTTTCCGTCATCAGCACTCAAAGTCAAATTACAAATGATGCTTAAGTTTTGTCTCAAAACATCACAAATTCAACCAAATAACGTCGCCGATGGCCAGCAGATCGTGTAAAAATATATTCTGAAGGTATTCAAAGGTC
>NW_024680104.1:0-211 GCF_008729295.1 Plectropomus leopardus | reverse complement strand
CAAGTGTTAGTCATCTCGGCTGTCTTGACATTTATTTCCATTCGAGAGGAAGCTGGCAGATTTGCTTCCAGTCAATCATCAAACCGAGTTGCAGGATTACTACAAAACCACATACAGTAGTGAAGTATTACTGCAGTATTTTATCATAGACTGCAGCCAAAATTACACTTTCTTATTATTTTACCAGAAAAATGTATCACATTCATTTATT
>NW_024680103.1:0-775 GCF_008729295.1 Plectropomus leopardus | reverse complement strand
TGTGTGTGTGTGACCAGTTGTTTTGAAAAGTATATTATGTTCTTGGATATAAGCAAAAGATTACATCCCATGTGTTTGATAGTCTGTTTTTCTTCTCATCCCTCTGAGTTACTCAGACTGGCACACATGGGTGTACTGGAGTTATTGCTGCATACTTGTGTGAGGTTGCACCAATGTCTAATTATCAGATTTATAGGTCCAAACAATTATTTGATCATCAATTAGAGGGGTCTTTTTTATGACTGTTAGACTGACTTTATTATGAACATAGCAATTCCTACATATTCAAAAACACCATGGAGTTTAAAGTAATGACTATACTATTGTCCAAAATTATCAAACATGAAACATGAATGAGCCACACTGTTGTACAGTCAGTTGTATTACTGTAAATACTCAGCCTGTTCTCATCCCTAACTCGTAAAATACTGCCACTTTAACAGTAAGAAGGTTTAAGAAACATTGAGAAAATTGCTGCAAAAAAAGGTTGTATTTGAGGACTTTGGAAGGAAAACAGGCTGGTGGATCTGACTTGAGGCCATTCTTAATCATAAGCACGTGCTTTTGTTGATGTCTTAGCGTTGGTTGCCATGTGCTTTTGTTGCCTTAACATAACCACTTGTGAAACATATTATCACCATGTGCTTTTGTTGACATTCCACCGTCAGACATCACTGAAGGTCAACAGCAGGCGCATTAGAACCTGGCACCGAGATGTCGGCGCCCCTGGCCGTGCAATCCCAGCCACTGCACCAGTTCGCTCTCACTGGGGCAT
>NW_024680102.1:0-273 GCF_008729295.1 Plectropomus leopardus | reverse complement strand
AACACACACACACACACACACACACACACACACACACACACACACACACACACACACACACACACACACACACAGACACATAGACAAACAGACTCTCTCTCTCTCTCTCTCTCTCTCTCTCTCTCTCTCTCTTTTTTCCCCTCTTTCTGTTGTATCATTATTTTCTTATTGGGCTCTAGAGCCATCTAGTGTGTATTTATTGTCGTTGCAGCCTTTTGTGGACTTCAAACGTACACAAACTACGAATGAAATAATAGAAATCATAAAAAATAA
>NW_024680101.1:0-633 GCF_008729295.1 Plectropomus leopardus | reverse complement strand
AACACCTTAAAACCGCATAAAATAGTCTGCCTAGACATGCCATAGCAGTCAAACGTGCAAAATCGGCTCGAAACACATAAATATAGCTTGTCGAAAAAATCACCAAAAAAGCAAGGCTATAGTATGACAAAATTGTCAAAATTTGACATGTCCCAAAAACAGCTTAAAACCTTTCAAAAAAGCATAAAATAACATGCTGAGACACGCCATAGCATTAAAACATGCAAAAACGTCCCAAAGCACAATAATACAGCATGTTGAAAAAATGACCAAAAAAGCAAGGCTATAGTATGGCAAAATTGTCAAAATTTGACATGTTTTAAAACCATCTCAAAACACCTCAAAACCACATAAAATAGTGTGCTGAGACACGCCATAGCAATCAAATGTGCAAAAATGGCCCAAAACAGAATGATATAGCATGTCGAAAAAATCACCAAAAAGCGAAGGCTATAGTGTGGCTGAAATGTCAAAATTTGACATGTCCCAAAAACAGCTGAAAACACAATAAAACTGCATAAAATAGCATGCTGAGACACGCCATAGCAATTAAACCTGCAAAAACGGCCCAAAACACAATAATATAGCATGTTGAAAAAATGACCAAAAAAGCAAGGCTATAGTATGGCAAAA
>NW_024680100.1:0-523 GCF_008729295.1 Plectropomus leopardus | reverse complement strand
TCTATCTGACAGTGTTCTAGGAGTGCAATGCTAAACCTATAGACTACTCTTACAGGAGGACTTAAATTATCTTTTGATTGATAAGATCCCCTGAGGGCCATTATTATCAGTTGTACTTTAAGCACAATATGACATTCAGTATCTCTAAATGTGACCGACATCCCTGTCTTTAGACCCTCACATCACGACTGAGGGAAAACACCTCAAAAAAACGCTGTAACTGGGGAAAAAATGGTAGAAACCTCAGGAAGAGCGACTAAGGAGGGATCCCTCTTCCTCAGGGATCCCTCTTCTTAAGTGCACTTGGTCTTGACCCGAGGATCTCATATTATATTGTATCTTCTCAGAACGTGAAAGTCACATATAAAAACATAATTATGTCCCTCTTCTCATTCAGGTCTATGGATTTGACAGTGCTGGTCGGGGACCTGAAGTTGGTCATCAATGAACCAAAGCGCTTGCCCTTGTTTGATGCTATCCGACCTCTCATCCCCCTCAAACACCAGGTGGAGTACGACCTGCT
>NW_024680099.1:0-508 GCF_008729295.1 Plectropomus leopardus | reverse complement strand
TTACTATAGTCTTGGATTTTTGGTAATTTTTTCGACATGAGAAATTATGATGTTTTTAGCCATTTTCTCAAATTTCTCTGCTATGGCGTGTCTTGGCAGGTTATTCTAAGCTGTTTTCAGCTTTTTTCAGATGTTTTGAGGAAATGTTAAGTTTTGAAATTTTTTGCCTTACTATAGTCTTGGATTTTTGGACACTTTTTCGACATGACAAATTATGATTTTTCTGCCATTTTTGCTAATTTCTCTGCCATGATGTGTCTTGACAGGCTATTCTAAGCTGTTTTCAGCTGTTTTCAGCTTTTTTTGGGACATGTCAAATTTTGACAGTTTTCGCCTTACTATAGTCTTGGATTTTTGGTCATTTTTTCGACATGAATCATTATGATGTTTTTAGCCATTTTCTCAAATTTCTATGCTATGGCGTGAATTAGCAGGTTATTCTAAGCTGTTTTCAGCTGTTTTCAGATGTTTTTGGGACATATCAAATTTTGACATTTGTCGCCTTACT
>NW_024680098.1:0-397 GCF_008729295.1 Plectropomus leopardus | reverse complement strand
TTCAATGCCATGGCGTTTCTCGGCACGCTATTTTATTTGTTTTCCAGGTGTTTTAACCTGTTTTTGGGACATGTCATTTATTGACATTTTTGCCATACTATAGCGTTGCCTTTTTTGGTCATTTTTCAACATGTCATATTATGGTAGTTTTGGCCCTCGTGCTACATTCTATGCCATGGCTTGTCTTGACATGCTATTTTATGTGGTTTACAGCAGTTTTAAGCTGATTTTGGGACATGTCATTTATTGACAGTTTTGCCATACTATAGCATTACCTTTTCAGTCATGTTTTCGACATGTCATTTTATGGTGTTTTGGGTCGTTTTTGCAACATTATATGCCATGGCGTTTCTCACCACATTATTAAATGTAGTTTTCAGCTATTTTGAGCTGTTTT
>NW_024680097.1:0-285 GCF_008729295.1 Plectropomus leopardus | reverse complement strand
ATCAAAATCATAAAGCCCCATCTATTGCGATACAGACAGAAAATATGTGCAAAGAAATTTTAGAAGAGTAGTTCTGAAATAGCTGTAGAGAGATGAATGCCAAAGTCATTCTTATTCTATAAATATATTTCCCTATAGCCATTAGTTATAATCTCTCCTCACCTGTGAAGCCTCTGCCTGAATATCAGTGCTGCGGCCTGGTCTCTGTCCTGACCACTGCGTGCTGCCTTCACCCTGCTCTGTCTGTTGCAGTGACACAGATTAACAGAATTAAGAATTGTAGTC
>NW_024680096.1:0-777 GCF_008729295.1 Plectropomus leopardus | reverse complement strand
AAAAAAAAATGAGCCAAAAAGCAAGGCTATAGTATGGCAAAAATGTCAAACAATGACATGTCCCAGAAACAGCTGGAAACACCTTAAAAATGGAGAAAAGAGAAAAGGAAACTTCGGAGCAGCAGGAGGAGTGAGCCTCTATCCAAACATGACACCCCAAGAAAGAGGAGGAAGTTTCTACTGGAACACGCCACCCCAAGGCCGGCTAATGAGGAGGGATGGAGAGTGGAGAGAGTGATTACGCGACGAATGAAGAGGAACCACAGATCACTGTGTGTTCTTTTTGGAACTCTGTGCATTTGCCTTATTTTGCTCAGACCTTGTGTTATCTGATACATGTAACTCTGTAAAAAGGAATGAGGTAAATGGTGCTTTTCATTTACACTTCTGACATTTTTATCTTTGAATAAAGCCTGCCTGGAGCAGTTTTAACCTTTTTCTACCATCCCAAGGTGTTTGCCTTTTCATTCTTCTGAGAATCTGGTAAGTGGCTGAAACAAACAAAACAAGGAAGACAAAAAGAAACAGGTTGCTGGACAAAAGCGAACTTTCAGTTAGCTACTTGGTCATGTCAAACTATAAATTCTTGAACAATCAAAATGTCAATATATGACATGTCCCCAAAACAGCTGTAAATAGCGTGCCAAGCCATGCTGTACCATAGAAAGTTGAAAAAACAGCTGAAAACACCATAATATGACATGTCGAAAAAATGAGCCAAAAAGCAAGGCTATAGTATGGCAAAAATGTCAAAAAATGACATGTCCCAAAAACAGC
>NW_024680095.1:0-1087 GCF_008729295.1 Plectropomus leopardus | reverse complement strand
GAAGCAAAGCAATGACAGAACGAGAGGATAAATGATGATGGAGGTGAGTATGTTGTATGTTAATGTGACTTACAGATGACCTGTCCCATTCAGCCCGTAGATTTCTTAAACAAAGGAAAGCACAGAGAGTTAACTCGAGTTTAAATCATTCATCTGCGTGGAAGTGGTGCTGTGTTTACTCTGCATCCGCCAGCTGCACTGGAGTGAAATAGTTCTGCAAAGGCCCAATTTATCGACCATCGTGACACCGCTGTCAAACAAAGTACTCTTTGATAAACAGCAATAACATATGAGCCTTAGTGAAAACAAGAGGGTTACTCACTCATAATCAACCTGATCCACATTTCATTCACTGGGCTGCTCATCATTCAATTCTGCAGGAAAGGGCTCTTTCAATAACTGCCTAAATATCAGCCCCTTTTATTTTGTGCCCACTTGCTTTTATCTGTATTAGTGGATGGCAGTGTTTTTCCATTGAATGGTGTCCTTCTTAGCTGAGCTGTAACAGTAGATAGCTCAGTTGTGCTGGGTGAGCTAGCTGTGGGTGCACTTAACTTCATAATAAATTTTAAAATTAGCTCACAAATTGTTAGTTCAGTTCACAATGTCTGTTTAGCATAAAACTAAATACTGTGGAGTTCAATATATTTACACATAGTATTCAGAGCATTTATATTCTACTTGTTTGAATATGCGTGTTAAACTTAGACACATGCACATAGGCTACATGTGCTGGGGCTGGACAGATTTAGTAGTAATACTTAAGAGTTTTCATAAACAAACAATACTGGCACAGAAAACATGTAGGAGGAAATATAAATTAGCCTTTTCACTATGTAATTTAGCCCTTTGAGAGCTAAACAGATTGTCATGATGCCTTTCAGAAACATTGGTAAAAGGCAATGAGCTACTTATGAAGAAATTACCTAAAAATTAGCAAAACAAATTGTAAAAAAGTACAATAAGATTATACCTTAAAAATAGAAAAAAATAAAATGAAGAAAGTAAAAACAACACAAAACAAACAAGGAAAAAACTCATACAATTAACACTGATAATAATTCTTTAAAATAATTTTACATATATA
>NW_024680094.1:0-486 GCF_008729295.1 Plectropomus leopardus | reverse complement strand
AACCACATAAAGTAGCATGCTAACACTGGCCATGGCATAGAATGTTGAAAAAATGGCCAAAAAACCCCAAGTAGAAAAAATGACCCCAAAAGCAATGCAATAGTAAGGCAAAATGTCAAATAATTACATGTCCCAAAACAACTGAAAACTGCATAAAATAAAGTGCAGAGACACGCCATGGCATGAAATGTTGCAAAAACAGCCCAAAACACCATTAAATAGCATGTCCAAAAATGCACCAAAAATGCAAGGCTATAGTATGGCAAAAAAGGCAAAAAATGCCATTTTCAAAAAACCGCTGGAAATCATTTTTAACCACATAAAAAAACACGCCGAGACACGCCATACCAAAGGATGTTGCAAAAACAGCCCGAAACACCAGTAAATAGCATGTCCAAAAAGCGACCAAAAAAGCAAGGCTATAGTATGGCAAACTTGTCAAAAAATGCCATTTCAAAAAAACTGCTGGAAACCATTTTAAACCAC
>NW_024680092.1:0-533 GCF_008729295.1 Plectropomus leopardus | reverse complement strand
TGTGTGTGTGTGTGTGTGTGTGTGTGTGTGTGTGTGTGTGTGTGTGTGTGTATCCATGCAGTTGCACATAGTTTGGGACTCTGTGTGCGTGTGTGTGTGTTTGCGTGGGTGGTTACCAGGTGTGGATCATGCAGAGACATAAGAAATGCACAAACACGCACAGATGGCCCAAATCTCCAGAGTATTTCATATGCACATGTGTAAACAGACACCATGCAGCAGGAAAACCTACGGTCTAAAAAATATTGGAAAAATATGGAATACTTTGTCATAAGATGAAAAGCTTGTACATCATTTATGGAGCCTTTGTCATCAAACCAATCACCAAAGTAAATGTTAGCATTGTACGTTTCTGCAAACAATGACTACATTGTATTTATTATTATAATGTAGCTGATATGTTGAAACTTTACATTCCAGTAAGGCAGTAGTTAACATGTGGTGAGGTTTACTCGCAGTGCTGACCGATTGAATAGCAGGCATCATGGAGGCAGAAAGACATTAGCTAGAAACTAGTGAGGACAACCAGAAGA
>NW_024680090.1:0-601 GCF_008729295.1 Plectropomus leopardus | reverse complement strand
GATATCCGCGGTGGGGGAGTTCCCGCCCAAACACCCGTCCGACCAATAGCGAGCAGCTCCATGAAATGCGAGCACACAGATTGGCTGTCACTGCTGTCAATCATGGCGGAAAAGCCGCTTTTGTATAATTTAATAACTCATTAAAACCAAACTTATCATATCAACAAACCCTTGAACAAACATCACGGTGATGAGAATTACCTTCAGTGACAGAAACTATCTTTGGGAAAACTGTATTTGGCGTGCACGTTATAGTTCAGCCTATGACCATTCACTAACATAAAGGGGCAGGCTTTATGGCCTGTACTGCAGTCAGACACCAGGGGGCAATCCAGATTGAATAACCTCACTTCGGGGAAACTTTCATGTCATCCATCTTTATATACTGTCTATGATTTCAACTAAACCTACATACTGCTGTGAGCCACAAGTTTGTTGAGTTTTCCAAATTCACAAAATAACACAAATGTGGAAAAGTATATTAAAAAAACAAGTCTTTTTTGGGGGTAACTTGGGTATCAATGATACCCAATGATACCCAATGATACCCATATCAATGATACCCAAGTTGGGTTCCGACGTTTGTGTGACGTGAAATAAT
>NW_024680089.1:0-226 GCF_008729295.1 Plectropomus leopardus | reverse complement strand
ATTATATTATTATTTTTTGTGCAATGTCAAGTATTCACACTTATACCACTCTGCACACAAAATTTCCTTTTCAGAATTCAGGCTATAAAATATCTTATACATTAATATGATTTAAGTCTATTTTTTTAACCAACATCAGTGCTAATCATAAATATCAAATCAATAAAGTTTCAGAATTTTAATCCTTTAAATGTCAGATTTTTGTCATGATGCTTCTGTGTTTTTA
>NW_024680088.1:0-712 GCF_008729295.1 Plectropomus leopardus | reverse complement strand
GCTTTTTATCAGTTCAGATTGTTTTGATGTGAGTTGCAGAGCGTTGGAGATATCGGTCATAGAGAAGTCTGCCTTCTCTCCAGTATAATGGTATCAGATGGCACTCTGCTTGTGATGCACAAAGTGCCAGAAAATACATTTGGAAAACTCAGCACTAAAGTCTCTTTCCAGAAATCATGACCCAGTTGCTCAAGATAATCCACAGATCTTGTTGTGAGCAGTTTCATTGAGTGTATATCACCTGCCAACCGTATCGTCGTGCAGAAGGAGGCGTGGATCTGCTCATAGATGTGAGGCTCATGACGGTGTGAGATGTAAACATTAATGGCGTCCTCCTCAGCTGGGCTTTAAACGTTAGCTAACAGCAGATGGATAGTTTGGTAGAAGGAAATTAGTTCCTACATGAAACTGCTCACAACAAGGTCTGTGGATTATCCTGACTAACCGGGTCATGATTTCGGGAAAGAGAAGTTGATGCTGATTTTTTTTAAATGTATTTTTGGCGTTTGAGCACCACAAGGCGAGTGCCTTCTACGAGGGGAGTTAGAATTTCTTGTTGCAGAGGGAGAAGCCCTTATAGAGATCAACAAAAGACTGGAAAATGCGTACAAGGATGAAGACAACCGTTTAAAAAGCGCTTCGTAACCAGCCGGCCAAGTTTTACGATGCTGGGATACAAGCCTTTGTTCTGGTGGTGTTAAAGTAGCTGAGT
>NW_024680087.1:0-898 GCF_008729295.1 Plectropomus leopardus | reverse complement strand
AAATAGATGCCATTTTCAAAAATTTGCTCAAAACCACCAAATAGACATGCCATTGCAAAGGATGCTGCAAAAACAGCCAACAGCATTAAATAGCATGTCGAAAAATCCACCAAAAATGCAAGGCTATAGTATGGCAAAAATGTCAAAAAATGCCATTTTCAGAAAACTGCTGAAAACCATTTTAAACCAATTATAATAACTTGCTGAGACACGCCAAAGCAAAGGATGCTGCAAAAAAGCCAAAAACACCATTAAATAGCATGTCCAAAAATCCACCAAAAAAGCAAGGTTATAGTGTATGGCAAAAATGTCAAAAAATTCCATTTTCAAAAAACTGCTGAAAACCAATTTAAACCACATAAAATAACATGCTGAGACACGCCATAGCAAAGGTTTTTTGCAAAAACAGTTCAAAACACCATTAAATAGCATGTCCAAAAATCCACCAAAAATGCAAGGCTATACTATGGTAAAAATGTAAAAAAAATGCTGTTTTCTAAAAACTGCTGAAAACCATTGTAAACCACATAAAATAGCGTGCTGAGACACGCCGTAGCAAAAGGTTTTGCAAAAACAGCTCAGAACACCTTTAAATAGCATGTCCAAAAATCCACCAAAAAATGCAAGGCTATAGTATGGCAAAAATGTGAAAAAATACCATTTTCAAAAAACTGCTGAAAACCACTTTAAACCACATAAAATAGCGCACTGGGACACGCCATAGCAAAGGTTTTTTGCAAAAACAGTTCAAAACACCATTAAATAGCATGTCCAAAAATCCACCAAAAAAGCAAGGCTATTTAATGGCAAAATGTCAAACAATGCCATTTTTTAAAAACTGCTGAATATCATTTTAAACCACTTAAAATAGCGTGCTGAGACATGGTGTAGCAAAGGT
>NW_024680086.1:0-759 GCF_008729295.1 Plectropomus leopardus | reverse complement strand
TTATTGCCCCCCGGCTCGGTGCCTGTATGTTGGAGTTTACCCCGGTGAACGAGAGGGTGGCCTCCCTCCGCCTTCGGGTGGGGGGACGGATCCTGACTGTTGTCTGTGCCTATGGTCCAAACAGCAGTTCAGAGTATCCTCCCTTTTTGGAGTCCTTAGAGGGGGGGCTGGAGAGTGCTCCTTCTGGGGACTCCCTCATTCTGCTGGGGGACTTCAACACTCACGTTGGCAACGACAGTGAAACCTGGAGGGGTGTGATTGGGAGTAATGGCCCTGCTGATCTGAACCCGAGTGGTGTTTTGTTATTGGACTTCTGCGCACAGATTGTCCATAATGAACACCATGTTCAGGCATAAGGGTGTCCATATGCGCACGTGGCACCAGGACACCCTAGGCCGCAGTTCAATGATCGGCTTTGTAGTTGTGCTGTCGGACTTGTGGCCGCGTGTCCGGCCTTCTGACACGCCGTCTGGAAGCTTGGGGACTCGGGGGTGGGCTCCTCCATCTCTGGGGCTGAGGTTGCCGAGGTGGTCAGAAAGCTCCTCGGTGGCAGGGCCCCGGGGATGGATGAGATCTGCCCGGAGTTCCTTAAGGCCCTGGATGTTGTGGGGCTGTCATGGTTGACACGACTCTGCAATATTGCATGAACATCGGGGGCAGTGCCTCTGAACTGGCAGACTGGGGTGGTGGTCCCTCTTTTTAAGAAGGGGGGCCGGAGGGTGTGTTCCAGCTACAGGGGGATCACACTCCTCAGCCTCC
>NW_024680085.1:0-847 GCF_008729295.1 Plectropomus leopardus | reverse complement strand
CTATACTACTGTGTTTTTGGACACTTTTTTGACATGCTAAACTATGAGGTCTTTGGCCTTTTTTGCCATTTTCCCACCTTTTCTTCTATGACACACCTCTATAAGCAATTATATGTTATTTTCAACTATTTTTAGCAGCAGTCAAAATTTGACTTTATTTGGACATACAAAACAATTGCATTTTTTTCCCATTTTTTGACATGCTAAATTATGAGGTTTTTTGGTCTTTATTCCCACTTTGTGTACTATGACACATCTCTAAGAGCTATTATATGTTGTTTTAAGCCATTTTTAGGAGCAGTCTAAATTTGACTTTTTTCGACATACTATACTATTGGATTTTTGTATATTTTTTTGCTTTTGACCTCTTTTTTCCCTTATTCCCACTTTGCATACTATTACGCGTCTCTACGAGCTATTATATGTTGTTTTAAGCCAATGCAAGGCTATAGTATGCCAAAATGTTGAAATATGACATAACCCAAAAACAGCTGAAAGCAACATTAAACAACATAAAATAGCCTTCCAAGACATGCATTAGCATAGAAAGTTGCAAAAAGGGCCAAAAACACCATATTTTAGCATGCTGGAAAAATGACTGAAAATGCAAGGCTATAGTATGGCAAAAATGTCAAAATATAACATGTCCCCAAAACAGATGAAAACCACGTTGAACCACATTAAATGGCCTTCCAAGACATGCCATAGTAAAGAAAGTTGCAAAAAGGGCCAAAAACAACATATTTCCGAATGTTGAAAAAACGACCGAATATGCAAGGCTATAGTATGCCAAAATGTTGAAATATGACATATCCCAAAAACAGCTGAAAGCAACATTAAACAACAT
>NW_024680084.1:0-1176 GCF_008729295.1 Plectropomus leopardus | reverse complement strand
ATAACTTGTGAACTGGCCGTGCTGTTATTCTCTCGCCAAAATTCAGCATAAATTTGGAACGTGACTTAGCACCCTTCCTGACAAGGTAATGTGAAACAGTTGATTCTAATTCCTGTCTAAAGCCCATTAGTTTCAAATTATATGCAGATCACCAGCTTTGAAACTCAGCCCTCTAAAGCCTCTTAAAGACAAGGGTTTGCTGCCAGCCCACTGGGTCTCAGAGGGTTAATTCAGACACTGCACCCCTGTTAAACTTAATCACATTATTAAAAAAACTTAAATGCAATGACCAACAATGCTGTATATTAACCATGAATTATCATTATTCCAATTTATTATGCAATGTCTGAAGATTCCAAAAAAATTGTGCAGTCAGAAGCTCTGATAAATGGTTTAACTTTTCCAAGCCAAGCTTTGCTAAAAATATATTTAATTAAGAGGATGTTTACTGGAATATCCTGGACCAACTACCCACACTGGTTTTACCTGCCTTTAAAGCAACAGCACAAAGCAACACCCTTCATTGAATATGGGCACCAATGTAGCCAACACCACCAGGCAGCTTACCAGCCCTTAAATTCACATCTTCCTTTATCATTCCAACATTTACTGTAAAACTTCTTTGTTTATCAGGATGTAGACTCTCATTTCATGCCCCTTTCTGTATCGCTTGTCATTGTTGAGATTCACTTTTTCAATAAATGGATAACAACATGGATAGATAACTGCTGTTAATCATTTTTGAAGTGGGAAGTAACTAAACCTGAAGTGCAAGATATGGTCATGCTGACAATCTTAATCCTCATTAAATTATTATCGATGTGGATTCATTTTACATACTAATTATATCTGCTTAAGTCTATAAGGTTCCACACAGCAAAAACAAGAAAAGAGAGATAAGTCTTGCATATGTTCATGGTACTGCACCACTCCTTTATCTGGCAAACCATTCTAGACAGCTGATACACCGCTCACATGCCTTTACAAACTTTTACAGATTCTTTGCATTGCATTGTTTTGCAGGTGAGCCACAACTTCATTTTCAGAGTGTCATACTAATGCACACCTATTTCAGGTATTTTCATTTCACGATGCCAGGTAATTACTGTAATTGTATTTGTTTAGCTGGTGCAGTAACCTAGTTTGTAAGTCATAAACTGACCCAGTATATTAATT
>NW_024680083.1:0-348 GCF_008729295.1 Plectropomus leopardus | reverse complement strand
CCAATCTGACTCGTGTGAAGTTGGCAACGATGTGGCGCCAATGAGTGGTGAAGCTGGAGTATTTCAGCAGTGAAAAGATGATTGCAGATGAGGCACAGGTGAGGAAATGTGTCCCGCACTCCAGCATCCCAAACAGACGCCCAGCCCCTGCACAGAAACAAAGCCAAACCAATCATGCACAAAGACAGTCCAAAGCACTCACAAAACACACAAAACACCACAGCGTGTTTTGGCAGGCTATTCTAAGCTGTTTCCAGCTGTTTTCAGCATTTTTTGGGACATGTCAAGTTTTGACATTTTTGCCTTACTATAGTCTTGGATTTTTGGTCGTGTTTTCAACATGCCAAA
>NW_024680082.1:0-299 GCF_008729295.1 Plectropomus leopardus | reverse complement strand
GTGTGAATGACTCATCCTCACACACACACACACACACACACACACACAGTAACACACACACACACTCACACACACACTCGGGTTCAGAGGAAATAGTTTGTCCCAGTTTACAGATGTGACTCACTCATTTCCCAGCATCCTCCGCAGCGTCCTCGTCTTAAAAGACGAGCCTGTAAAAAATTCACAAAAACACTCCAGGACATTACCAGGGACCAGGGACAAGAGACCAGGGACCAGGGACCAGGGACCAGAGACAAGAGACCAGGGGCCAGGGGCCAGGGAACAGGGACAAGAGACCA
>NW_024680081.1:0-201 GCF_008729295.1 Plectropomus leopardus | reverse complement strand
AAAAGGGTTTAGAAGGGTCAGAAGGGTTGGTGGATCTTGATGCCAAATGGATCAGTGGTTTGTTTTTTGTTTTTTGACTCACGGGGAGATTTGGCAGTGAGATTTAGGCAAAAAGAAACATTTGATAAGGGTTAGGAAATGATCATAGTTGACATGACCAATAACTGAAGCCACTAATATCTGACGTGACAAAATAAATCT
>NW_024680080.1:0-577 GCF_008729295.1 Plectropomus leopardus | reverse complement strand
CCCTCAGAGTCCCCCACTGCAAACTTTAAAAACTTTAAAAACTCTGTAAAACTCTGAAATGATTCTGCATGAGAAGATGTGTGTTATATAGTCTCACGGTGTTTTTAATTACTGGGTGTGTGCAGAAGGTGTCATGTACAATGTGTGCACAATTTGTATTAAGTCAGTCAGTCATTTTCTGTAACCGCTTGTCCTCGTAAGGGTCGCGGGGGGGGCTGGAGCCAATCCATGCTGTCATCGGGCGGAAGGCGGGGTCACCCTGGACAGTTCGCCAGACCATCGCAGGGCCGACGCATAGAGACAGACAACCGTACACGCTCACAATCACACCTAAGGGCAATTTAGAGTCACCAATCAACCTGAGCTGCATGTCTTTGGACTGTGGGAGGAAGCCGGAGACCCGGAGAGAGCCCACGCAGACACGGGAGAACATGCAAACTCCACACAGACTGACTCGAACCAGGGACCCTCTTGCTGTGAGGCAACAGTGCTAACCACAAAGCCACCATGCCGCCCATTTGTATTAAGTGTAACTATGTGCAGTTATATCTATCTCTCTCTCTCTCTCTCTCTCTCT
>NW_024680079.1:0-735 GCF_008729295.1 Plectropomus leopardus | reverse complement strand
CGTTGTTCAGGTCGTTCAGGTCGTTGTTCAGGTTGTTGTTCATGTTCAGGTTGTTGGTCAGGTCGTTGTTCAGGTTGTTGTTCATGTTCAGGTTGTTGGTCAGGTCGTTGTTCAGGTCGTTGTTCATGTTCAGGTCGTTGTTAGGTCCTTGGTCAGGTTGTCCCGGGGCTGTGACATGCACCAGCACACCTCGCTGCTTGTATGACACAGATGCTGTTTTCCTCCAGTAGATTCTGTATTTTTATCTGCTCAGTGAGAGAATCAAAATTTTTGCATTTACATTTAGTTTGTGTGAAGAACTTTGTTCTAATATCATCATATTTGCTACAGTGTAGCAGGAAATGTGTCTTTGTCTCCACTTGTCTCTGTGAACAGAGCGGACACAGCCTGTCTTCACGAGACAGCAGGTGTGTCTGTGTCTGCAGCTGTCTGTAGGTGTGACCACTGAGTCTGTACAGAGTCAAAGTCTTTCTCTGTTTCTGATCAGTCACGCTGCTCAGATAGTCAGCCGCCGTGTGTTGTCTGTTTAGAGCCGAATAACACTGAGGTTTGCTTTGAGTATTCGTGATGGATGTCCAATGGTTAATGTTATTTGTCTTTAGCTATAATTTGGGTGGGCCCGATTGCGTGAGGACTGTCCTGAGGCGGTGTGCTGTTAGAGGAGGTGAGCCTCAGCACCAGCTGACCGAGGAGACTCTTCTCCACGTTCTCCTCTTGGCAGTGAAGAGCTTTGTC
>NW_024680078.1:0-612 GCF_008729295.1 Plectropomus leopardus | reverse complement strand
CACACACGCACCACAAGTGTTTACAATGAGGTCAACATGACAATC
This sequence comes from Plectropomus leopardus, assembly GCF_008729295.1. Taxonomy (NCBI): domain Eukaryota; kingdom Metazoa; phylum Chordata; class Actinopteri; order Perciformes; family Serranidae; genus Plectropomus; species Plectropomus leopardus. The sequence continues at coordinate 567 of NW_024680078.1, read as the reverse complement.
TATTGCAAGATGAGTATCAAAATACTCCAGAACATGTTTTGAGGCTTTTACAGAGTCCTTGAATGACCCCTCTACTGCTCAGTGGATACACTGTCATTACATCATTTATCCAATATCTTGATAAAACACACATTTGACACAAACCATGTCATTACTTCTTTTTTTTTCTTTTTATAATAGATTTTCTGGTAGTTTTGTTTTTATGTGATACAAGGACACATGAAATGTTAATATGTGACAATTTCTGTGAGTCTCTGATGATCCTTTCAGTTGAAGGACATTCTCATCAGTTTTTAGTTAAATTGACTTTTTATGCCTCTGCGCCGATGATAGCCGAGGCCAGAGGCATTATGTCTTTGAGTTGTTTCTCCATCCGTCCATCCATTCTTCAGTTCACAAATTTCCACTTGGACTCAAGAATAAACTGATTAGTATCTGGTGGTTGAGGGTCAAAGGTCACGGTCATGGTGACATCATAAATCATGTTTTTGGCCATAACTCAAGAGTCTTTGATGCCCATGTCAAAACTTTGCTGGTTGCAGAGATCTTCTGTGCTGATGGGGCAAA
>NW_024680077.1:0-335 GCF_008729295.1 Plectropomus leopardus | reverse complement strand
AGGGTCTTGCTGGTGTTGTACGGCTTCAGCAGCTCATTGATATATGCTGGTGTTAACCATGCAGTACTCTATACACAATCACAAGAATCTTAAACTTGGTCCTCAATTTGTTTGGGAGCCAGTGCAAAGACACAAGGACAGGGGTTGTGCCTTGATGACACAAACCCATGGATAATCATCTCTAGTTCAGCTCTAGAGACAACAGGTCTGAGATTAGCAATGTTTTGTAGATGGTAAAAAGCCACCTCATCTGGCTCTTCTCAATGCGGAGGAGCAGCGGCTCTACTCCGAGCTCCTCCCGGATGACCGAGCTTCTCACCCTATCTCTAAGGGAG
>NW_024680076.1:0-625 GCF_008729295.1 Plectropomus leopardus | reverse complement strand
TTCTGCTGCTCCATCTGTGCCCAGAGTATGCTCTGTGCTCCAAGAGTGTGACACAATGATTAACTGAATAGTATATATGTTTGAACAGCCCAGCTCCAAAAAAAAATCTATTTGTGTTTGCATAAATGAATGTGTGTGAAAGCATCCATTTAAAATCTAACAAACAGTGAAACCAGGTGAAAAGGAAGACCAGCTATATGAGCTATTTGTTACAGTCCTCAAAAAGCAATGTAATGGCACCGCAAGTGCAGAACTGCACCATTAGTAAATGTGTGTGTCTGGTGTCACCTTGCGCGAGTGTGTCAGCTGTGTCTTCTGAATCTGTGTGTTGAGCTGCAAACGCAGTTTCTCCAGTTGGACGGCATGCGAGGCCTGGAGATGCTCTCTTTCCTCATGCAGAGTAGAAAGTAAGCATGCCCTCTGAGCAGTCTCCTATGACACACACACACACACACACACACACATACATGCGAACATGAATAATAGGGGACTATCTAAGTGTACTATCCAAGAGGGAACCTTTATTAGCAGTCATTTTAAAAATACAAAACTAGAATTGAAAATTTACTTTTGAGGTCTTCTTTCACAATATTACTGCAAATGTGATTTTTACAATTTTTTAAAG
>NW_024680075.1:0-308 GCF_008729295.1 Plectropomus leopardus | reverse complement strand
TGCATAAAGAGAAATGTGCTCAGCTCGATAGGCTGGTCAGCCCAGCATGTCCGGCTGGTGACTAAACCAGCTAAACCCAATTTCTCAGTTTTGAGATCAATAAAGTATATCTATCTATCTATCTATCTATCTATCTATCTATCTAAACCACGAGGCCCGATGATGTGCTGACACGTTAATGCAGTTCATTTTAAAGCATCAGCGTCTTCTTTAATCAATTAGGTATGTCATATATTAAAAACTGAAAAATGTAAGTTACATTTTCTGAGTACATTTTAAGTGACCTACTTTTGACTTTTGTTTGAGAA
>NW_024680074.1:0-521 GCF_008729295.1 Plectropomus leopardus | reverse complement strand
AGCAAGGCTATTGTATGGCAGAAAAAGTGAAAATATGACATCTCCCAGAAACAGCTTAAAACAGCCTGCTGACACATGCCATAGCATAGACCGTTGCAAAAACAGCCAAAAACATAGTAAAAAAGCATGTTGAAAAATGACTGAAAAAGCAAGGCTATAGTATGGCAAAAAATGTCAAAATATGACATTTCCCAAAAAAGGTGAAAAAAGTCAAACTTTGCCAAACACTAAAAATGGCTGAAAACAATATAGAATAGCTTGGAGAGATGCGTCATAGTACACAAAGTGGAAATCAAGGCCAAAAACAGCTAAAAACCTCATAATTTATCTTCTCCTCTGCTCTCAGGTACCATCAGCCTGATTCGCCTGCACCTGTGAAGCGTGGATACTTCAAGACTGGCCAATCACACCCAGGGCTCTCTTATAAAAGGACCTTGCCTGTAGTGATCGCTCTCTGCCTGCTGGAGCTGCTCATTGTGGTGTTGAATGCTGCCCTACAACTGGAGTTGCCTTAGTTAACT
>NW_024680073.1:0-1051 GCF_008729295.1 Plectropomus leopardus | reverse complement strand
CCAGGTCAATGCCTTTGAGTTCTTTTGAGTTCTTTTTCACGTTCCACGGACCATTCCTGAACAGTTTTTGTGGAGTGGCATGGTGCATTGTCCTGCTGGTGGACCACTGCCATCAGGGAGTGCCGCTGGCTTGAAGGGTGCATTGGTCTGGACCAGTGTTTGAATGAGCGACACATGTCAAGTGGCATCAACAAGTAAAGACAACTGAAGCTTGTTGAGTTATCCCTTTGATTCATCTAAGTGAAGGTTGACTTTAAATTCAAGTTTTCCACATTAAAACACAAATACATGCAAATTTGAGGAATTTAGTTACATAATGTCAATGTATTGTGACTACCACCTACTTGTTTTCAATGCTGAAAAAAATCACATAAGAACCCCAGCCACTAGAGAATCCTATTAAAATATAAGGAAAACTTTTCTGCATTTATCTGTTTGACTGCCTGCATCTATTTTTCTCCTCTATTGGTTGCCCAATCAATTAGAAACTGCATATGGTCACTGAGAATTACCAAAAGTAGAGACTGACGAAGCCCTCTGTCTCATTCACCCATTGCCCCCGAACCATTTTGTATTAAAATACTTCATAAATAAGGCTGACTTTCTTTTTCTTCTGCCCACAGACTCAATGAGTGAAAACATGAACAGCATCATTCTGCCATTGCAACCCAAATTATGGCTGAAGGTGGAATTGCGGCTTAAATGACAGAAATATAGCGCTATTTTTTCATTCTTTCACAGTGGTTAAAACCTATGTTGTCACAAAGCAAATTTTTTTGCCTTATTATTTGCATTTTTGGCAAAATCTACACCAATATATAGGTTTGTGGTCTGCACAAGGTTGTGGCGCAAACATCCCCTGAAGTCTGCATGTAGTTGCAGCGCACGGCTCTCCGGGGATGGACTAGTTATTCTCTATACTGACATCTTCATTTTCCAAGTCTACCAAAAAAGTGTTTTTGGTTATGGACAGAAAATGTAAGTTTACTTGCTGAAGGGAGGGTTACTTCACGGACCCTGAAGTTATTTGGTACTTTCTTTGATTTCCTTT
>NW_024680072.1:0-233 GCF_008729295.1 Plectropomus leopardus | reverse complement strand
AGCATGTCAAAAAAATGTCCAAAAACACAATAGCATAGTATGTTGAAGAGAGGCAAATTTTGACCGCTCCTGAAAATGGTCAAAACAACATATAATAGCTTGTGGAGCTGTGTCATAGTATAAAAAGTAGGAATAAAGGCCAAAAAAGGACAAAAACCTCATAATTGAGCATGTCAAAAAATTGCCAAAAAAAGCAATAATGCAAAAATGGCTAAAAATGACTTATTATAGCT
>NW_024680071.1:0-567 GCF_008729295.1 Plectropomus leopardus | reverse complement strand
TTATAGAGCCCTTTTCACAAAACATGGTTTGCCTCAGACGGCTTTACGGTGTACGACATCCCTCTGCCCTTAGACCCTCACATCACCCAAGGACAAACTCCCGAAAAAGAGCCCCTGTAACGGGGGGAAAAGTCGCAGATGGTTAGGTTTTAGGCGAATGGTAAGGAGTAGAAAGAGCCACACACGCCCACACAGGAAGTGAACCTGGGACGTCCACAGGACAGCTGTTTGTTTGTCTCGTTATCACGTGACGCTGTACTTCACCTCTCAAGTGACGCGTGCATTGCAGTGGACGTGCCCGTCGCAGTCCAGCAGTCCCACGACGCCTAATGACAACACCTCCGGTTCTGTTTGAGAGCGTTCTCGTGACGCCGTTGAGCCCGCTCTGGTTGGTCGCGGAGGGTGGCTTATGGCGTTACACTCGTACGCTGAAAGCACTGACAGAGCAGACGCATGTGGTGGGTTCAGAGTGACAGCTGGACAGTAAAGCTCCTCTTATTCCAACATTACCGGCGGTGTATCACGTTGCCACAGATGGAAGCTTTTGGTATCGGGATCTTGAGCCGA
>NW_024680070.1:0-781 GCF_008729295.1 Plectropomus leopardus | reverse complement strand
TTCAACATGCATTATTTTGGTGTTTTTTGGTCTTTTTTGCAACATTCTATGCTGTGGTGTGTCTTGGCACACTATTTTATGCTGTTTTGAGCTGGTTTCAGCTTTTTTTGGGACATTTCACGTTAGCCTTGCCTTTTCGGTCATTTTTTTCAACATGCATTATTTTGGTGTTTTGGGCCTTTTTTTGCAACATTCTATGTTGTGGCGTGTCTTCGCACGCTATTTTATGCTGTTTTGAGGTGGTTTCAGCTGTTTTTAGGACATGTCATATTTTGACATTTTTGCCATACTATAGCCTTGCCTTTTCAGTCATTTTTTTCAACTTGCATTATTTTGGTGTTTTTGGCCTTTTTTTTGCAAAATTCTTTGCTGTGGTGTGTCTTGGCACACTATTTCATGCTGTTTTGAGGTGTTTTCAGCCGTTTTTGGGACAGGTCATATTTTGGCATTTTTGCCATACTATAGCCATGGTCATTTGGTCATTTTTTTCAACATGCATTATTTTTGTGATTTTGGCCCTTTTATCAACATTTCATGTTATGGCTTATCTTGGCACGCTATTTTATGCTGGTTTGAGGTGTTTTCAGCCATTCTGGGGACAGGTCATACTTTGACATTTTTGCCATGCTTTATAGCCTTGCTTCTTCGGTCATTTTTTCAACATGCATTATTTTGGTGTATTTGCCCTATTTGCAGTATTCTATGCTATGGCATGTCTTGGTATAAGCAGACTAGCTACAAGTGTCAAAATTTGACGTCCCAAAAACAACTGAAAACCACA
>NW_024680069.1:0-287 GCF_008729295.1 Plectropomus leopardus | reverse complement strand
GCTAGAGGGCGACGCAGAGCTGCAGACACGCGTCTCTCTGCTGGAGACGGACGGAAAAGACTCTATTGATGTCAAATGAGAGAATAGAAAAAAACATTGATTTATTTAGCACATATTACAAAACACATCAGTCTTATACATTTTAATAAAAGGAGACATGAAGGGCTCGATAAGTGAGGTTCCCTATGAAACTCAGTCAGTGCAAACAGTCTCTTAACACTGATGAGAAAAAACTATTATAAAATTGCTTAAAAATATTTATATTCATATAGACCATAATAAAAAAA
>NW_024680068.1:0-627 GCF_008729295.1 Plectropomus leopardus | reverse complement strand
CTAAGGGCAGAGGGATGTCGTACACTGCAAAGCCCTCTGAGGCAAACTATGTTTTGTGATAATGGGTTCTATAAATAAAATTGACTTGACCTGACTTGATAAAGCCACTGTGCATTACCTGCTCAGCAGCAAACAGAAATAGTAAAGCCTCATTCTCGCTGCACAAAAACCTGCTAACACCCGCTGGCTTTTAATGCAATAGAAATGCGTATGATCAACATTCACACTCGGATGAAATGACTACAGTAAACATGGGTATTTATCGCCTCCGGTACCAAACTACATTGATGGGAACACCAAACGGGTGAATGCAACAATTTCAGCTCCTTAACCAGCGAGATGCAATGACACACCACCATTAATTACTGTTCCTCTCCTCCTTAGCAGCAAACATGATCTACTATACTAGCTGGAAATACGTCTGTGTCAACAACTTCTTTTCATGGCACTATGCTCACTGGAAATGTGGCTATGTCTCAGAAAATGTAAGCCCTTTTTGTGGCAATTTAAGAGCTGGAAAAGTTTAAAAAAAAAAAAAAAACCTTTGCGCCAGTAACACGGTGGAAACACAGCCTTAACTGCTTATTGTGGCGCAATCCTGGCTGGATACATCATAATAGGTTGCTA
>NW_024680067.1:0-417 GCF_008729295.1 Plectropomus leopardus | reverse complement strand
TCAAATGTGTATATTGTAATGTTACTTAAATTTATATACAAAAGCGGCGGTTGGTGCAGCGGCCATCGTCTCCTTCTTCTCCTCTTCCAAAACACGACCGCATTGCATTGTGGGATACGGAGCACAAAGTAGTGTACATTGCTTGTTCACTCAATTTTGCGGTGCATTGTGGGTGTTTTCTCGTCCACTACATAGTGGATGAAATTAATTGCGGAGAATTCGAACAACACTACAAAATGGCGAACACACTATATAGTGCACTACATCCGTGATAGGGGGTGAATTCGAACACAGCCTAGATGTCATCTTAGATCTTAGATATCACAGATGTGATCTCTTTCTGATTTTAAAGGCTGCATTACAGTTGTCGAGTTTCTGTCAGGTTTCAGGCTCAGTGCCTGCCTGTAATCAGCCTGG
>NW_024680066.1:0-341 GCF_008729295.1 Plectropomus leopardus | reverse complement strand
GAAGCAAGGCTATAGTATGGCAAAAATGTCAAAATATGACATGTCAAGTCAATTTCAAGTCAGTTTTATTCATAGAGCCCATTATCACAAAACATGGTTTGCCTCAGAGGGCTTTACAGTGTACGACATTCCTCTGCCTTTAAACCCTCATATCACCCAAGGAAAAAGTCCACAGCATATTATAAAATGACCAAAAAAGCAATATTATTGTATGGCAGTTTTGGCCATATTTTCAATATTCTATTTTACTGTGTTTTTGGCAGTTTTTGCAAGATTCTTTGCTCCGCACGCTATCTTATGTGGTTTTCAGCTGTTTTTGTGACATATATTTTGACATTTTT
>NW_024680065.1:0-549 GCF_008729295.1 Plectropomus leopardus | reverse complement strand
CGTCCTCTGCCGCTCTTCCGGAGGTTTCTTCCTTTTTTAATCCCATTACAGGGGTTCTTTTTCGGGATTTTGTCCTTGTGTGATGTGACGGTCTAAGGGCAGAGGGATGTTGTATGCTGTGACGGCCATCTGAGGCAAACCATGTTTTCTGATAATGGGCTCTAAAAATAAAATTGACTTGACTTCACTTGACATGCTATATTATGGTGGCTCTTTGCATGTTTTATTGCTATGGTGTGTCTCAGCACACTATGTTACGTGGTTTAAAATCGTTTTTAGCTGTTTTTGGGACATGTCATTTTTCAACATTTTTTCCATACTATAGCCTTGCTTTTTTGGTCATTTTTTTCGACATGCTATATTATGGTGTTTTGGGCGGTTTTTGCATGTTTTATTGTTATGGTGTGTCTCAGCACACTATGTAATGTGATTTAAAATCATTTTTAGCTGATTTTGGGACATGTCATTTTTTGACATTTTTGCCATACTATAGCCTTGCTTTTTTGGTCATTTTTTTCGACATGCTATATTATGTTGTTTTTGGCCATA
>NW_024680064.1:0-224 GCF_008729295.1 Plectropomus leopardus | reverse complement strand
CATAAAAATTTGACATTTTTTGACATGGCGCTAGGGTGCTTTTGGATGTTTTTTTGACAATGCTATAGTATGATGTTTTGGTATCCAAAAAAGCTGAAAACCACTTAGTATAGCAAAAAGAGGCATGTAATGATATACAGTGTACAGTGGCCATAAAACCCTTAAAATAGCATGTTGAAAAAATGACCAAAAAAGCAAGGCTATAGTATTGCGAAAATGTCAAA
>NW_024680063.1:0-564 GCF_008729295.1 Plectropomus leopardus | reverse complement strand
CCATAGAATAATGACAACTTTGCCGTTTAGTCTGGTTTTCAACAAGCCGCGCTTTTACGATGCAGTTCTGTCTGCCCCAGGTGGGATTCTGAATAATGTTTCCCCCAGTTACCGGCACAGTGGCATCGTGGTTAGCACTGTTGCCTCACAAGAGGGTCCCTGGTTCGAAACCCGGTTGGAACAGAGTTTGGCCCGCGGGGGCTCTTCTGTGAGGAGTTTGCATGTTTGCCCTGTGTCTGCATGGGTTCTCTCCGGGGTCTCCGGCTTCCTCCCACAGTCCAAAGACATGCAGCTCAGGTTGATTGGTGACTCTAAATTGCCCTTAGTTGTGACTGTGCGCGTGTATGGTTGGTTGTCTGCCCTGTCTGGCGACCTGTCGAGGGTGTACCCCGCCTTCTGCCTGATGACAGCTGGGATTGGCTCCAGCCACCTGCGACCCTTATGAGGACAAGCGGTTACAGAAAATGACTGACTGACTGAAAAACGACAGCAACCCAGTTGTTTTTGCGACAGGGACGCCAACAATAACTTGTAAATGGTAGGAAGGAAATGTAGACTTATGTC
>NW_024680062.1:0-1118 GCF_008729295.1 Plectropomus leopardus | reverse complement strand
ACCCCTGGCTTCTATCTGTTGCTCCAATATGGACTTCATTTTGTGGGTTGAGGTCAACAGTATCACACACAATGATGAAATCACCAAGCGATAAATAATACGTTTGTTATTAAGTCCTTCAATTGCAAACTGGCTCGCAAATATTTTCTTCATTCATTGTGATCTGTCCAGCACAGGCATCATTTCAGCCATCAGCAAGGACCCTTCCTACGGCCTGATTGACTTTTCCATTAACTAGCTAAGCCTCATCCCACTTACTGTTGCTATCAAGCTTTCTGTTTTCTCACAACTGTTGTCAATTGGCTGACATTGGTCTAAACGTCATGTCTTCAGAACATGTAAAAACACAGTGGCTGCTGCAGAAACATGGTAGAACCAAGAAGTTGAGCACACTGTCCTCTGCACTTCCAATTATAGGAGATTTATCGAGAACAGTGTTTCCGTATAGAGACCTTTATTAGGTTCCGTTTGATGATTGTAATCTAATGAAGGCCTCTGTAATAAAACATTCCCAACGAATCTCTTATAATTGCAAATGTAGAAGACAGTGTGGGAGTTTACTGTTTTACACTAGTCGGCCTTTGGTCCTCGTAAACCCACTTGTTGACCTATAAGTGGCCCAAAGTTGAGCTTTTTTATGCTCTGGAAACATCAAATTCCCACTCAATGATGCACCAATATTCATTTATAAATAAAAGAAGGATGAAATACATTATGCAATTGAAAAGTTATGTTTCATAATAAGTCTATGACAGATGAAATGACAACAGTAAATTGCATTTGGCCTTCAGCTGCCCTCAATTACTCAGTGAATGTTGGCTCAGTTGGCGCTCAATAAATGTTTTCCAGAATCTAGTATCAAAAATAGCTTTTGCTGCCTGTTAAATATGATGCTTTATTTGCGAGCTTTGGACTTTGAGTGTGCAAAATCTTTATCTTTTCGACACACCTGTCCATCAAAACTTACATGCAAGACAGCAGCTTTTGATGCGAAGCCTGCAAATAAAATTAAAAATGTTCTGTTTGGCATAGTGAGCTTGGTTGACATTACCATTCTCCTCGGGATACTTCTATGTGAAATCCAGTTTCGTGTAGGCCAAGTCATAAAAGAGCATATT
>NW_024680061.1:0-439 GCF_008729295.1 Plectropomus leopardus | reverse complement strand
CAAAAAATATTATAAACAGATAAATCTACAAGTTGGAGCGCGACTCTGTAAAAGCTGTGAAAGCAGACAAGTGGGTCGAGTGAGTTTCTGTGTCCGGACAAAGACAAACACTGCAGTCCAGTTTAGCCACTTGTTAGCAACTACCTTTTTTAAGACGTGTAAAACTGTAAAATTTCAAAAATTGGGTTTAAGCGGATGTATTTTATATTGCAGAATAAAATGTCTAAATATCTTCAGCATGTGTTAACCACAGGCCTTATTCAAGGCATTTTACTGAAAACCCATTCAAAAAACCCATAGACTTTAAGACAAGGGAACCAGAAGAACAAAAAGGCTAACGGACTTCCACGTTTTAGGACTCATTATTTCACCACTCTATTGGTTAACATCCCTGGATGGCGGAGTGAGTGCTGGACCAAGGTGAGATTGAACATGGTGG
>NW_024680060.1:0-416 GCF_008729295.1 Plectropomus leopardus | reverse complement strand
CACTTTATTCTATAACATGCCTCTACATGCTTAACTAAGTGGCTTTCAGCTGTTTTTTGGACGTCATATTTTGACATTTTTTGCCATACTATAGTATTGCCTTTTCTGTAATTTTTTCGTCATGCTGTTTTATATGGTTTCTAGCCATTGTTTTATGTTTTTTACAAGATTGTGTACTATAATGTGTCTTGACATGCTAAAAGTCAAAGTCAAAGTCTGCTTTATTGTCAATTCTGCCATATGTACAGCACATACAGAGGATTGAAATTGTATTTCACTAGCTGCACTGTTGGTCTTAAAGAAATGCAAACATCTTTCAAGTCTAAAAAAAAACAAAAAGCAGAAAGGGCATGCGACATAAGAAATATTTACAACGGAAATAAACATTAATAACAACTAACAACTAAGGCACATAC
>NW_024680059.1:0-500 GCF_008729295.1 Plectropomus leopardus | reverse complement strand
CGACCCAGGGGGGGGAGGGGTGATGAGTTGTATGCATCCTTGGTGTTTGCATACAGTAGGTAAAAAAGTAAGAAAACAATATTCCTGATTTCCGATCATAACTACTTTACATGACACACTTGCTATGTGGACTGGAGATTGTGAATCCCTCAAATGTTGCATTAACCATGTAAAGCTATTTAATAGTGAAGGAAAGTGGTGAAGCCAACTGTGTGCATTCTAATTATGTTAAACTACTTTAATAAAACGTTAGCACAAAATGTTTGTTAAATGTCTTTAAAGTATATCCAATTTTAGAAAAAAAAAAAACATTTATTTTTTTTTTTTAACAGAAAGAAATCTTACTCCAGAAAATGTTTTATAATTTTTGGCATGAATTTCTAACAATGTAACATAAAACATCAAGAATGGTACCACAAAACATTTGTATAATGTTTTAAAAGCATGTTAACCGGGGGCGTGGTTATGGCGCGGAACTAAGCACACGTTGTTTTTGTAGG
>NW_024680058.1:0-424 GCF_008729295.1 Plectropomus leopardus | reverse complement strand
CATTAAAACTTGCAAAAACGGCCAAAAACACCATGATATCGCATGTCAAAAAAATCACCAAAAAAGCAAGGCTATAGTATGGCAAAAATGAGAAAAAATGGCATGTCCCAAAAACAGCTTAAAAAGCCTTAAACCAGCATAGAATAGCCTGTTGAGACACGCTATAGCATTGGTTGTTGCAAAAACGGCCCAAAACACCTTAATACAGCATGTCGACAAAATGACCAAAAAAGCAAGGCTATAGTATGGCAAAAATGTAAAAAAATGGCATGTCCCAAAAATAGCTGAAAACAACTCAAAACAGCATAAAATAGCGTACTGAGACACGTCATAGCATTAAAACTTGCAAATATGGCCAAAAATACAATAATATAGCATGTCGAAAAAATCACCAAAAAGCAAGGCTATAGTATGGCAAAAATGT
>NW_024680057.1:0-236 GCF_008729295.1 Plectropomus leopardus | reverse complement strand
CTATAGCTCAGGAAAAAATGGTCAAAAAGTAATCTCTCCAAATACTGAAAAAAGTCATAGAACAGCATGTTCGAGCTGTTTATAGTGTAATCTGTTGAAAAAATGGTCTAAAACGTCAATACTTTGGGCGTTTGAGGCCAAAGTTTAGTATGGAGAAAAACGCCATACTATAGCCCAGGGAAAAAGGGTCAAAAAAGTGATCTTTCGAAACGCTGAAAAAAGTCAAGGAACAGCAT
>NW_024680056.1:0-400 GCF_008729295.1 Plectropomus leopardus | reverse complement strand
ACCGACCGCGCTGAACTGACCTGAAGTCAGCTTTGACTCCCAGCTCCCTCTGCTGCAGCTCCTGCAGACTCCTGGTGGTTTTGTTGAAGGCGGCGTCCTGTAGACAACAGCAGAGCAGACGTGAGCGCAGCTCTGTGACACATCGCATCAACACAAACACACTCGGAGGACTTCTACGTCCACAGAAATGTCCTTTTCTCAGTGAAGCACAGACTATTTAAAGGCTGCTGCTTCAGCAGAGGAGGAGGCATTTCTCTTCACGCTGTCATTTATCTGAACCATCTGCCCACATACATCAAATATCAAAATATTAAACATCAAAGATTTGCATCATCATAAGAAAATAAAGCAAATTTATTTATTTATCCATTACAATATATGAACATGTTTGTGATGGAGC
>NW_024680055.1:0-286 GCF_008729295.1 Plectropomus leopardus | reverse complement strand
CTGGAAGAGGGATCCCTCATCATCCTCTACTGCTCTTCAGGAGGTTTTTTCTTTTTTTTTTCCTCCCATTACAGGGGTCCTTTTTCGGGAGTTTTTCCTTGGTTGATTTGACGGTCTAAAGGGAGAGGGATGCCGTACACTGTAAAGCCCTCTGAGGCAAAACATGTTTTGTGATAATGGGACAAATGAATGAAATTGACTTGACTTAAATTCACTAGTATGGCAAAAATACCAAACAATGACATGTCATGAAAACAGATGAAAACACCTCAAAACAGCATAAAAT
>NW_024680054.1:0-564 GCF_008729295.1 Plectropomus leopardus | reverse complement strand
ATACTGTTGCATTTAGTTCTTTAGTGTGATAATCCCCTCCCTGAGCTGCCACCTCATCGTGGTGGAGGGGTTTGCGTGTCCCAGTGATCCTAGGAGCTCAGTTGTCGGGGGCTTTATGCCACCCATGGCATACAGGTCCTAGGGGAGGGACCAGACAAAGTGTTGCCCACTTTGACTAAGAAAAATGGTCCGAAGTGTCCCTTGCCCGAACGCGAGTCAGCAGGGCCCCCCCCTGGAGCCAGGCCTAGGGGTGGGGCTCAATGGCGAGCACCTGGTGGCCGGGCCCGGTCGGGCACAGCCCGAAGAGGCGACGTGGGACCTCCTTCCAGTGGGCTCACCACCTGTAGGAGGCAAAGGGGTTGGGTGCCATGTGAGTTGGGTGGCAGCCGAAGGCGGGGACCTTGGCGGTCCGATCCTCGGCTGCAGAAGCTAGCTCTGGATGTGGAATGTCACCTCTCTGGTGGGGAAGGAGCCTGAGCTGGTGCGCGAGGTTGAGAAGTTCCAACTAGATATAGTCGGCCTCACCTCGACACACAGCATGGGCTCCGGAACCAGTCTTCTCGA
>NW_024680053.1:0-517 GCF_008729295.1 Plectropomus leopardus | reverse complement strand
ATTTTATGTGGTTTAATGTGGTTTTCAGCTGTTTTTGGGATATGCCAGTTTTTGACATTTTTGCCATACTATAGCCTTGCATTTTCGGCCATTTTTTTTCAAAATGTAAACTTATGCCATTCATGGCACTTTTTGCAACTTTCTTTGCTATGGAGAGCCTTTTAAGGCTATTTGACGTGGTTTAATGTGGTTTTCAGCTGTTTTTGGGATATGCCAGTTTTTGACATTTTTGCCATACTATAGCCTTGCATTGTCGGCCATTTATTTCAAAATGTCAAATTATGCTGTTTATGGCACCTTTTGCAACTTTTTTTGCTATGGCGAGTCTTACAAAGCAATTTTATGTGGTTTAATGTGGTTTTCAGCTGTTTTTGGGATATTCCATTTTTTGACATTTTTGCCTTACTATAGTCTTGCATTTTTGGCCATTTTTTCAGCATTCCAAATTTTGGCGTTTATGGCACTTTTTTCAACTTTCTTTGCCATGGCGAGTCTCAAATGGCAATTTTATGTGGTT
>NW_024680052.1:0-399 GCF_008729295.1 Plectropomus leopardus | reverse complement strand
GCCCTAAAAACAGATTTGCATCATTAGGGGCAAAACATGCACCCATAAATAGATTTTTTGGAATCCCATCCCAGGCAGTACAATCAACCTCACAGAAGAGGAAGAGGAAAAAGCGGAGGGGCAGGAGAGGACGGACGTCCTTTTCCGCGCCCGTCCACGAGGAGCCATTCAAAACATCGGCAGTGATTAACATCTCAGACCTCCCCCTTTCAGATGACTGCATCTCTGTACTCTCCAGGGGGCTTTCATTCTCTCCCACCTATTCAGCCAAAGACTTTGACACTAAGGTGGACCTGTTTCGGTTTTACAGAAGTCTGCATCTAAAGGTCTGGTATCATCAAAACACCCACAATACAGTTGCTCGCTCTGCCTCCACAAGCCATAACTCCCATTTTCGGC
>NW_024680051.1:0-1076 GCF_008729295.1 Plectropomus leopardus | reverse complement strand
AAAATTTGCACTTTTTGTTGTGTACTGGCAACAAAAAATACTCACAAATTTTCAGGTCTAAAAATAAAAATGTATTAAATAACATTATTTACAAATAAATTAATGAGATATGAAAAATCTGTAACATTAGTGGTGTATGCGAGTGCCAGGGTGAGTGAACAATAGTGTATGGATAACAAATGAACAAATGTAACAATATGTATCCAGTGGTTTAAACTATCAAACAACCATGGACTAATCAAGTATTTAAAAAAATGAACACATCAACAAAACAAAGGCCCCGGAATATTGTGTAACAATGTAACAGTGATATTGATATGTAACCATGCAGACAGAACACTTGTGGCAAATAAATGACAGACTGTTAGCATGCAAACACAAGACAAACACCAAGTGCGAAATGTAACACAAAACAAAGTGTTAGTCTTGAAGACAACTTTTATTGTTTGTCAAGACTTTCTTTCCAGTCTGCAATTGTTAGCCCAGATGCTGGACAGTACCACTTTCCCCTCATCTGGGTATGGCCAGTGCTTTTACTTTTGGACTGACCACATGTGCTGCACTGATAATGGTAGTCCTGTTTGATGTGCCGCTTCTTTGGTGGCTCTCCTCTTGCCGCACGCTCCTGGTCCTCTTGCGCTGCCCTTTGCAGCCTCCATTTTCGTTGCCGATTTACAGTCACTGATGCCTGATCTGAGGATGCTGTTGGTACTGGAGGTGGGGGGATGTTGTAGTGACTATATGGAGCAAAGAGGTAGTTTTGCTGAGAGGGAGATGGTGGTGGCGGAAAGGACCAGCCAGGATAAGGGGCTGGTGGAAATTGAGTCTGCCCATATGGGAACCAGCCAGGATATGGGGCTGGTGATGGGGGACTCTGCCAATACATGAAAGGATATGGGGCTGGTGGTGGGTGTCCCTGCTCAGATGTGGACGGTTCTGGTATTGGGACTTGCGGCACTTGCCCCTGTCCATATGAGGACGAAGCAGGCCATGCATGCCCCCCGGGAGGATGGTTCTGTGCTGAGCCAATTCTCGCACTGTGACGATGGCGTATTACTGCCTCGCCCTCCTTGTTT
>NW_024680050.1:0-796 GCF_008729295.1 Plectropomus leopardus | reverse complement strand
GCAATTTTGATGAAATATAAAGATTTAAGATCATTTTCAGACATCATGATTTCAACTGAAATTAATACACATCTTTCTTGGTCAAAACCATAACCACATATGTCACTTTTCTTTGAAATACAGCGAACAGCCAAAACATTAAAACCACTGGCTTGTGGAGTGAATACCATTGATCATCTTGTTACAATGCAATGCTCTGCTGGGAAACCTTAGGTCCATGAAATCATGTGGATGTCACTTGACATGCTCCACCTACCCAAAGTACCCCCCCTCGATGGAGACGGAGGGCCCGATGTCAGTGCCCCAGCATGACAGTGCATCATCTCAAAAACTGCTCAGGAATGGCCCGAGGAATGTAAAAAAGAGCTCAAGCCTGCCCTCCAAAGTCCCCAGATATGTTAGTAAATGTTTAACATATTTATCTATTAATTACCGTGCAAACTCTGGGCACAGATGGAGCAACAGAACATCAGGCAAACTGAAAGTGAAACTTAACTGTGAATTCTGCTGGGTCTAAAAGTTTGCATTCACTTGTAGCAACTGCTCCTCTCATCCATCAATCTGATCTGATCAGATCAGCTCTGTACAAATCCACAGATCAATTACCCAGTTACAAATTGCTGCTGACATAAAATGCAACCATGGAGAGCCCAGCCTGCTCTGCATTTACGGATCGGCAAAACCCTCACAGTGTAGAGATGGGACACAGGATGATAAAAAGACAAGAGAACGGGACAGAGAGGGACAAGGGACAGAGAGAACGATAGAGAAGAAGAGAAGCTGGAAGGTGGACTAT
>NW_024680049.1:0-392 GCF_008729295.1 Plectropomus leopardus | reverse complement strand
CACACACACACACACACACACACACACACACACACACACACACACACCCATGCATACTTTCTTTCTTCTACTGTTGCTGTGTCTGGACCTCATCAGTATTACTTGCTGTTTATTTTTTTAATGTGTGTGAGTGTGTGTTGCTGGTATGGCAGGAATGTTGGGGCTTGTACCCATGGGAGAGCTGCTAAATATATATAAATATATTTAGAGTGTGAGAACTGAGCCGTCCTTGTCCCCAATCTCTTTAATTACACACACAAAGTCCCCACCATACACACACACACACACACACACATGTCTGCCTCCCTTCCACACACATGAATACAGGATTGCTAACCATGCAAAGAGCTGCTTTAAGAACTTAAACACATAGTGCTTTAGAAACATTTTTT
>NW_024680048.1:0-720 GCF_008729295.1 Plectropomus leopardus | reverse complement strand
TTTTTGGGACATGTCATATTTGGACATTTTTGCCATACTATAGCCTTTCCTTTTTGGTCTTTTTTTCAACAAGCATTTTTATGGTGTTTTTGGACGTTTTAGCAACACTCTTTGCTATGGTGTGTTTTGGTACGCTATTTTATACTGCTTTTAGGTGTTTTGAGCTGTTTTTGGGACATGTCATATTTGGACATTTTTGCCATACTATAGCCTTGCCTTTTTGGTCATTTTTTCAACATGCACTTTTATGGTGTTTTTGGCCGTTTTAGCAAAACTTTATGCCATGGTGTGTCTTTGCACGCTATTTTATGCTGTTTTGAGGTGTTTTGAGCTGTTTTTGTGACATGTCATATTTGGACATTTTTGCCATACTATAGCCTTGCCTTTTTGGTCATTTTTTCAACAAGCATATTTATGGTGTTTTTGGACGTTTTAGCAAAACTCTTTGCTATGGTGTGTTTTGGCATGCTATTTTGTACTGTTTTTAGGTGTTTTGAGCTGTTTTTGGGACATGTCTTATTTTGCCATTTTTGCCATACTATAGCCTTGCCCTTTTGGTCATTTTTTCACCAAGCATTTTTATGGTGGTTTTGGACATTTTAGCAACATTCTATGCTATGGTGCTTCTTGGCATGCTATTTTATGCTGTTTTGAGGTGTTTTGAGCTGTTTTTGGGACATGTCATATTTTGACATTTCCCAAAAACAGCTCAAAACACCT
>NW_024680047.1:0-729 GCF_008729295.1 Plectropomus leopardus | reverse complement strand
TACTATAGCCTTGCATTTTTGGTCATTTTTTTCCACATGCAAATTTAAGTGTTTTTGGCCCCTTTTTGCAACTTTCTACACAATGGTGTGTCTTGGAAAGGTATTTTATGTTGTTTAATGTGGTTTTCAGCAGTTTTTGGGACATGTCACATTTTGACATTTTTGCCATACTATAGCCTTGCATTATCGGTCATTTTTTTCCACTTGCCAAATTCTGGCGTTTTTGGCCCTTTTTGCAAATTTCTCTGCTATGGCGTGTCTTGGAAAGCTATTTTATGTTGTTTAATGTGGTTTTCAGCAGATTTTGGGACATGTCATATTTTGACATTTTTGCCATACTATAGCCTTGCATTTTTGGTCATTTTTTTCCACATGCAAATTTAGGGTAGTTTTGACCCTTTTTGCAACTTCTATGCAGTTGTGTGTTTTGGAAGGCTATTTTACGTGGTTTAATGTGGTTTTCAGCTTTTTTTGGGGGACATGTCATATTTTGACATTTTTGCCATACTATAGCCTTGCATTTTCTGTCATTTTTTTCCACATGCAAAATTATGGTTGTTGTGACCCTCTTTGCAACTTTCTATGCTATGACGTGTCTTGGAAGGCTATTTTTTGTCGTTTAATATGGGTTTCAGCAGTTTTTGGGACATGTCATAATTTGTCATTTTTGCCATACTATAGCCTTGCATGTTCGGTCATTTTTTTTCCACATGCAAAATTATGGTCTTT
>NW_024680046.1:0-873 GCF_008729295.1 Plectropomus leopardus | reverse complement strand
TTTTTGCCTTACTATAGCCTTGCTTTTTGGTCATTTTTTCGACATGCTAAATGATGGTGTTTTGGGCCGTTTTTCCAACTTTCTTTGCTATGGCGTGTTTTTGCAGGCTATTCTAAGCTGTTTCAAGCTATATTGAGCTGTTTTTGGGACGTGTCAAATTTTGACGTTTTTGCCTTACTATAGCCTTGCTTTTTTGTTCATTTTTTCAACATGCTAAATTCTGTTGTTTTTGGCCCTTTTGGCAACTTTGTTTGCTATGGCGTGTTTTTGCAGGCTATTCTAAGCTGTTTAAAGCTGTTTTGAGCTGTTTTGGGGATGTGCCAAATTTCGACAGTTTTGCCTTACTATAGCCTTGCATTTTTGGTCAGTTTTTCGACATGCCAAATTCTGGTGTTTTTGGCTGTTTTTGCAACTTTCTTTGCTATGGCGTGTCTTGGCAAACTAATCTAAACTGATTAAAGCTGTTTTGAGATCTTTTTGTGATGTGCCAAATTTGAACATTTTTGCCTCACTATAGTCTTGCATTTTTGGTCAGTTTTTTGACATGCTAAATTCTGTTGTTTTTGGCCCTTTTGGTAACTTGGATGTAACCCGCCATAGTATAGTATGTCTATAAAACAGTTGAAAAAACTTGATGCTCTTTCATGTCGAGAGAAGATCGTTTAGAAAAAAGTAATTTTTTTACGTTGAAAAAAGTTACAGTATTGCCAAAACATGCCATAGTACATTATAATTAAACCCTTGGAAACCATGACCCTTAAAACACCTGAAAAGTTGACTTTTTTTGTAAAAAGTAATTGCATAGCCTCCCAAAACCTGCCATTGTATAGTATGTCGAAAAAAATGGCCAAAAAGTTGATACTTTTATGTCGA
>NW_024680045.1:0-442 GCF_008729295.1 Plectropomus leopardus | reverse complement strand
AAAATAACATTAAATTACATAAAATAGCCTTTCAAGACACGCTATAGCATAGAAAGATGCAAAAAGGGAAGAAAACATAATAAATTGGGATGTTGAAAAAATGACCGAAAAAAAAGCAAGGCTATAGTATGGTAAAAATGTCAAAATATGACATGTGTCAAAAACAACTAAAAACTACATTAAACTACATAAAATAGCCTTTCAAGACACGCCATAACATAGAAAGTTATAAAAACGGCCCAAAACACCATAATTATGCATGTTAAAAAATTGACCGAAAAAGCAAGGCTATAGTATGGCAAAAATGTCAAAATATGACATGTCTCAAAAACACCTAAAAATAACATTAAATGACATAAAATAGCCTTTCAAGACACGTTATAGCATAGAAAGATGTAAAAAGTGCCAAAAACACAATAAATTGGGATGTTGAAAAAACGAC
>NW_024680044.1:0-408 GCF_008729295.1 Plectropomus leopardus | reverse complement strand
TCACTACAAAGGAGTGACTGACTGAAAGCAGACTGAGATCAGTTGGGTAAAGCTGTGATCTCTGCCGCTGTCAGTGTCCGCGTGCTCTGGTGAAACATTCTCAGACTCCCTGCAAGAAGACTTAGCTTTCTGCTTTTCCACTGTTTAATTATCATGTTTGGAAATAAATCTCTTCTCTTTGCATCTAACCTGGTGTTGTCTTCCTTCGTGTTTTGCTGCATTAAAGTCAATCATAGGAATATATTAGACTGTGACATATTTGTGGGATTTTGAACAACATGTTATAGTATGAATTTTTTCTACAACTTTGGACCTGGAAAACAACATATTATAGCATCGAAAGACACTTCATAGTATACAATATCGGATAAAAAGGAAAAAAGATCGACATTAATGACGTCGAAAAAA
>NW_024680043.1:0-332 GCF_008729295.1 Plectropomus leopardus | reverse complement strand
AGTATAGCATGTTGAGACACATAGTAGTATACAGTGTCAAAAAACATTCAAAAACCCCACAAAGTAGCATGTTGAAAAACTTGCTAATTTATACTAATGATCAAAAACGTCAAAATATGACACATCCAAAAAACAGCTGAAACCACTTAGTATGACATGTCGAGACATATCATAGGTCGGATGGATTTCAGGCTGGTTGGTGCATTGCAGGAAGTGTGGAAGTAAAATATGACACGTCCCAAAAACAGCTCGAACCACCTCAAATCAGTATAAAATAGCATGCTAAAACACGCCATAGCATAAAATGAGGCAAAAATGGCCAAACACACCAT
>NW_024680042.1:0-372 GCF_008729295.1 Plectropomus leopardus | reverse complement strand
AAAAAATGTCAAAAAAGGACATGTCCCAAAAACTGCTGAAAACACCTGAAAACAGCAGTAAAGATCATGCCAAGACATGCCATAGCAAAAAAAATTTCAAACAGCCAAAACACCATAATATTGCATGTTGGCAAACTGACCAAACAGGCAAGGCTATAGGATGGCAAAAAAGTCAAAATATGGCATATTCCAAAAACTGCTAAAAACACCTCAAAACAGCAGAAAATAGCGTGCCAAGACACGCCATAGCAAAGAAAGTTGCAGAAACGGCCAAAAACACCATAATATTGCATGTTGAAAAAATGACAGAAAAGGCAAGGCTATAGTATGGCAAAAAAGGCAAAAAAGTTAAAATATAGCATATCCCAAAAA
>NW_024680041.1:0-258 GCF_008729295.1 Plectropomus leopardus | reverse complement strand
TTTAGTCGTTTTTGCAAAATTTGATGCTCTGGCGTGTCTTGACACGCTATTTTATGCTTCACTGGAGAAAAAGCTTTGAGATGTGTTGAAATGATCTACAGTGGGGCACAAGAAAAGAGTAAAATAGTTTATTGTATCAGTAAAGATCAACAGAAGGCACACATACAGTATCTGAGGGTCGACGCCACACCAGTGTCAGTATCTCTCTCCAGCCTCCGCTCATACCACCATGTGATCGTTATTGAGCAAAATACACCA
>NW_024680040.1:0-1243 GCF_008729295.1 Plectropomus leopardus | reverse complement strand
AAAAAGAAGAAAAAAAACCCAATGAAAAACGAAAAAAATGTTTGTTTGTTTATTTATTTATTTATTTTCTTGTTTTTCTCTTTTTTTCTTTTTTTTTCTTTCCCCTTTCTTACATTTTGTTTATTTTTTTGTATTTTTACCTTTTTTCTACATGAATTGTTGTATTTTTTCTTTTTTCTTACGCTTTGTGTTTTTTGTGTTTTTTGTATTTTTTTTTCCTTTTCTGCATGAATTGTTGGTGGGATTTTTACTTATGTTTTGTTTGTTTTTTCCCCCTTTTTTAATGAATTGTTGTTTTTTTCCTTTTCCTTTTTTTATAATTTATTTAATTATTCCCTTTTCTACATAAATTGTTGTATTTCTTTCTTTTTCACCCTTTTTCTGCATGCATTGTTGTGGTTTTTCATTTCTTTTCCCCTTTTCCTTACATCACAATAAAAGCATCTCGGGGCCTCAACAGCTGATGCAGAAGGTTTCCGAAAACATCGTGAGTAGATGTAGAGGGTCTCTGGTCCCGGTGTTGGTTTCCGTGTGCTTTTGTTGCCAAAACATAATTACGTGCAGCGTCGTCCCACCGTGTGCTTTTGTTTACATCACGTTAACAGCGGGAGTCCACTGACGAAGCGGCAACACGTGACGAGTTCGGAGTGAGCGTGGGTAATTTTTACTGTCCAGCTCCAAAAAAACCAAACTATCCGTCTAAAGAGAATGAAGCGCAGCAAAATATGTATGAGGGCGAGGTGAAGTATTTACTGAAGATCCGTGTTTCCTCGTGTTTTCTTCCAGGAAACCGCTGATAGATTTCTGAAAACATTTCCCAGAGCCGTTTGCCACATTAACCCTTTGAAGTCTCTCCTCCCTCGTTGACCCCTGACCTCCTTCTCGCCACTATCACGTATTTCCCGCAGGGCGTCCTCAGCTGCAGCGACCGTCGGTGAAGAAGCTGCCGCCGGGTCTCTGCTTATCTCGCAGAGCGTCTCCTGTGTCACATGTGCGAGCTGACGATAGAGGCCGACACTGACGTCGTGTCTCGTCTCAGAGACGCGTCCACGCCGTCACTCCGGCGCGTTCGCTTCCTGACGCTGTGGTCAGTAAAGACACGAGATCAACGGATTTTAAAATCTGCACAGAAACACTGATGACCGACAACTGCAACATCCTCATTTCAAATCTCGATGCTCTTTATCATCGAATACCAAAAAACAACAAAAAACCCTAAATTAACCCTTTGAAACCTGGAAAA
>NW_024680039.1:0-638 GCF_008729295.1 Plectropomus leopardus | reverse complement strand
GAGGTGTTTTCAGCTGTTTTTGGGACATGTCATGTTGTGACATTTTTCCATACTATAGCCTTGCCTTTTCGGTCATTTTTTGGATGCACAATATTTGGTGGTTATGGCTGTTTTTGAAAGATTTTTAGCTATGGTGTGTCTTAGCACGCTATTTTATACTGTTTTGAGGTGTTTTAACCTGTTTTTGGGACATGTCATATTTTGACATTTTTCCATACTATAGCCTTGCCTTTTCGGTCATTTTTTGGACGTGCAGTATTTGGGTGTTTTTGTCTGTTTTTTAAAGTTTCTTTGCTATGGTGTGTCTTAGCACGCTATTGTATGCTGTTTTGAGGTGTTTTAACCTGTAACCATGCATCATTATGCTGTATTTGCCATACCATTGTCATTTTTAAAACATTCTATGCCATGGCGTGTCTTGGCATGACACAGTCATGACAGTAAAGGCACAGCTATAGTATGGCTTAAAATGTCCGTATGTTACATGCCTGAAAAACTGCTGAAAACACCTCAAAACAGCATAATATAGCGTGCAAATACATGCCATAGCATAGAATGTTGGAAATATGGCCAAAAACAACATAATAATGAATGTTGAAAAAACGACAGAAATGGCTAAAAATGTCAAAATATGACAT
>NW_024680038.1:0-202 GCF_008729295.1 Plectropomus leopardus | reverse complement strand
CATTTCATGCTGGGTCAGTTCATTCATACATGCTTATGCTGAACAATAAACGGCTGTCCTGCCTGTTCAACACCAAAGCGCTGTGTTGCTTCCATTTTGTCCCTAGACTTCTGTGGGTTGTAACAAGCCTGACAAGACACACCATAGCATAGGATGCTGCAGAAACGGCCAAAAACAGCATGAAAATGCATGTTGAAAAAAT
>NW_024680037.1:0-570 GCF_008729295.1 Plectropomus leopardus | reverse complement strand
GACATAAGTCTACATTTCCTTCCTACCATTTACAAGTTATTGTTGGCATCCCTGTCGCAAAAACAACTGGGTTGCTGTCGTTTTTCAGTCAGTCAGTCAGTCATTTTCTGTAACCGCTTGTCCTCATAAGGGTCGCGGGTGGCTGGAGCCAATCCCAGCTGTCATCAGGCGGAAGGCGGGGTACACCCTCGACAGGTCGCCAGACAGGGCAGACAACTAACCATACACGCACACAGTCACAACTAAGGGCAATTTAGAGTCACCAATCAACCTGAGCTGCATGTCTTTGGACTGTGGGAGGAAGCCGGAGACCCCGGAGAGAACCCACAGGGAGACACAGGGAGAACATGCAAACTCCACACAGAAGGGTCCCCGCGGGCCAAACTCTGTTCCAACTGGGTTTCGAACAGGGGACCCTCTTGTGAGGCAACAGTGCTAACCACGACGCCACTGTGCCGGTAACTGGGGGAAACATTATTCAGAATCCCACCTGGGGCAGACAGAACTGCATCGTAAAAGCGCAGCTTGTTGAAAACCAGACTAAACGGCAAAGTTGTCATTATTCTATGG
>NW_024680035.1:0-423 GCF_008729295.1 Plectropomus leopardus | reverse complement strand
TTTAAGCTGTTTTGAGGTGTTTTCAGCTGTTTTTGGGACATGTCATACTGGTCATTTTTTCAACATGCAATATTACAGTGTTTTTGGCTGTTTTTGCACCATTCTATGCTATGACGTAGCTATACACATCATTTTATGCTGTTTTGAAGTGTTTTTAAGTGTTTTTGGGACATGTCATATTTTGACATTTTTGCATTACTATAGCCTTGCCTTTTCGGTCATTTTTTCAACATGCATAATTGTTGTGTTTTTGGCTGTTTTTGCACCATTCTATGCTATGGAGTGAGTATACACACTGTAAGCTAGTATGAGTTCTCTGTCATGACTCTTGAAGGATGTAGACACCTGGTGAAGCTTCAATCAGCACTCTTTTATTATGAGTAAAAGCATGAGTATACACTTCAAATTACAATGACATCAATT
>NW_024680034.1:0-522 GCF_008729295.1 Plectropomus leopardus | reverse complement strand
GGTGTTGTCGGTCCAGGAGAGGTCGTCGGAGATCTGGACTCCCAGGAACCTGAATGTGTGGACCCTCTCCACGCATTCACCGTTGATGTAGAGGGGGGGCGGGTCAGTTCTGTTCCTTCTGAAGTCCATAATGATCTCCTTTGTTTTTGCGGTATTTAGTGCCAGGTTGTTGTCTGAGCACCAGGTCGCCAGCTTCTGGACCTCCTCTCTGTAGGCTGTCTCATCTTCCCGTGAAATTAGCCCGACCACAGTGGTATCATCGGCAAATTTTACGATGATGTTGGTACTGTTGGTCGGACTGCAGTCGTAGGTGTAGAGACAGTACAGGAGGGGGCTCAGCACACAGCCTTGTGGTGAACCAGTGCTCAGTGTCCGGGTGGAGGAGAAGTGGGGGCCAAGTCTCACAGTCTGGGGTCTGTCGGTCAGAAAGTCTTTGATCCAGCTGCATGTGAGGGAAGGGAGGCCCAGGATGGTCAGTTTGGTGGTCAGAATGTCCGGGATTATTGTGTTGAATGCCGAGCT
>NW_024680033.1:0-989 GCF_008729295.1 Plectropomus leopardus | reverse complement strand
CTGAGCCAAGAAGTCTCTGGCCTGAGGAGGGCATTGGAAACACAGGCGGAAGTAAGTGAGAACTTGGGGGCAAGTGTTGTGGCCATGGATCGCCGAGTGACAGCGGTGGAGATGCACCGCAAATCGGACTACGACCCTGTGACTGCCAGCATCGTACGGGAGGGGGTACGAGGGCTGGCAGGCCATGCTCGTCAGGAGGAGTCCAAAACGTCTCCCGCTGGGAAGTCGCATCCCCTGGGACTGGACACCGGGATCGCCAGCACCTCATGCAGGGGAGTGAAGGGACTGCTGGGCTCCGCTCCACAACAGGAGCTCCTGGATGTAGCAGTAACATCGCCACGATCACAACTACAGTCCCCACAGTGGAGCGTTGTTGTGAAAGAAGGTCGCAAAAAGTCGGGGTCTCTTAAAGTACCTGTTCCACCGAAACCCCATAATAAGCAGAGGAATGTGGGAATAATTGGAACCGGTACTGAGAGCAACATTGGAGTGGTGACAACAAAGCTGGTGAATGTGTTTGCCACTAGGTTCTCTCTCTCTTTATTTGGTAATCATTTAATTCAGTTTTGTTCAGACAGTGGATTGATTTTATCTAGTATGGTACTATTGCCAAATGATAGTTATACTTATATCAGCGAGGCCTGGCACTCTACTTCCTGGCTAGACCATTGCCTCTGTACAGTGGATGCCCACGACTCCATTGATATGATGAAAATTGATTATGATCTGGCCACCACAGACCATATACCTTTTCTCATGGTGCTGAATACAGGCAACTTACCAGTGTTGTTGCCTGTGGATAATGGCACTGATGTAGGGAAAATAGTCAAAATGGTCAAAATTGTCTAAGAAAGATCTTAATAAATATGCCAATCATTCTGATGGATTGCTGGGTAATATTAAGGTCCCAAAAGATGCCCTATTGTGTCGGGATATGAACTGTAAGAATGTACAACACTGTAAGGAATTATGTTCCCTGTATGAAGCTA
>NW_024680032.1:0-775 GCF_008729295.1 Plectropomus leopardus | reverse complement strand
AAAATGGGCTCTATAAATAAAAATTGACTTGACTTGACTTGACTTGACTTGATCTCATCCTCTGCTCAGAGGCCAGACAACTCTTTCCCCTCTCTTTGAGGTCTTTCTGTTTCTCTTTGTGGTCATTGTCTGTCTCTTTCAGGTTGTATGTGTTCACATAAGCCATAATATGCAGGGTGTAGGCCAGGGGAGTGAAAACATTTAGGACCCATTTTGGACCCAGTAGACTGGTTCAGTGATCAACCTATGACTATAGCCCAGGCATGTTTACATTCTGGCCTGCAGTCAATTTGAAATGGCCCTCGGCTTTATTTTCAAAATACAATATATGTTGCCCACAATATTGGTTAGGAGGGTCACTTTGCATTTTTTTTCCATTCACCTCACACAGGTGGGATTACCATGCAGTTTGTAGACATGCATCTAGTAGAAAATGCGCAACAAGAGCTAATTTGTCAGAAACAGTCAGTACACAAGCAAACAGAATGTCTGCCTAAAAATGTATGTTCATTGCTGCCAGTTTGTTGAGCATCCACCTCGAGAAGGAGCGAGTAAGTGAATTACATGATTTTTCTATATAATTCAGTCAGTTGTTTGCTTTGTCATACTGGCTTTTGCTTAATGAAAATCAATAATTAGGTGAAGATCAACAGTAGAGTCACATGGTTCACCTGTGGCCTGAGTAAGCACTCCCGTCAGTATCCTGTCAAATATAAACACATATTCAAATAAGCACCATCCGCAGGTTACAACTGAGCAGAGATCTGTAGGGCAG
>NW_024680031.1:0-250 GCF_008729295.1 Plectropomus leopardus | reverse complement strand
TCCTCTTCAATGACCGATCCTATTGCTGCTAATTGATCAGTTAGCTCCTTCATTCGTTTAAGATGCTCAGTTAAACCATCTCCTTCTTTCATCTCACATCTGAAATATTTCTTCTTCAGAAATAGTTTGTTTGCCAAAGTGTCTCTCTCAAAATGGCCTTTCAGCGTAGTCCATGCTTCTTTAGGAGTCTGGCAGCTTGTTAGAGAGAATGCTTTCTCTCTCCGTTTTGTAAACTCAGCCTGTGCTGCTG
>NW_024680030.1:0-203 GCF_008729295.1 Plectropomus leopardus | reverse complement strand
TAGTCAAAGTCCTCCCCTGCGCGCATTATAGCGTCCATTTTTGCAGTTGCATCCAGGGGGCTGCACCCATCAATTCCAACATCATCTGTATTTTCCAGAAACTGAAGGAGGGCGTCAAAGTCTTCCCCTGTGCGCATTATAGCGTCCATTTTTGCGGTTGCATCCAGGGGGCTGCATCCATCAATTCCAACATCATCCGGATT
>NW_024680029.1:0-1031 GCF_008729295.1 Plectropomus leopardus | reverse complement strand
GACATTTTGTGATATTTTCTAGTCAGTCAGCTTGTTTCGCTGCCAAAACTGTCAAAGCTGGAACAAATAATGTGAACCAGTGGTCAGCTGTGAAACGGGAACAGAAGAGGCCAGAGAGCATTTTCAACATATACTGTTATTATAAAGGCTACCTCTCTGGAGCTAAAACGGGACATTATTTACTTTCAGTACTCACATTTTTAAGAGATTTCAGGTGTTTGAGATCCTAACAATATTATAACCAGATTTTTCCTCATTTACCACACAAACAGTTGCAGTACGATCTCACTCCCAAAGCCACTTAGCAGGGATTTAACAACTCTGCCGGGCATTTAGGGCTCTTTCACACCTACCTCCTTCTGGACTTTCCATTTTAATGTGAACAAACCTCTCCCTGACTACAGTCTGGAGCAAGCAGCCGAAGATTGGTCCAGCGAAAAGAGGTGATCTAAGTCAAGATCAAACTGAACCATAATTTGGTTAGTTTCTGGTGTGAAAACATTTTTGGATCACTTTTGGAGTACTCTGTGTATGTTTGTGTGTGTTTGTGTGTGTGTGTGCGTGCGTGCGTGCGTGTGGTTTAGCAACAAAGACAGTGATGGTGGCAGCACAGGTCACAACACAGGCTCAGAGCAGACAGGTGTTGGCGATCAGAGCAGAGGAGAAATTAGCAGTAAAGTTGTCAAGTGTTAATTTACACTGCAGGTTTCAGTTTGTCCATTGGTAATGTAACATAACAAAATGAGCTGAGGTAGCGCATGGGGAGAGGAGGAGATGACTTTATTAAGAGTCAGTTGGAAAAAGCTGAAAAAAACACTTTTCAAATGTAGGTATTTCATGTAAAGATCTTAAGCGCTCTAACGTGATTGCTATGTGCAACCACAACTAACCGGATAAAATGTAAACGGTGTGCCTAAAATGTGAACCTTTGGTTTGGTTTGGATTTTTTGAAAGGCCCATAAACAAAAAAAACATGGTACAGTTAATTCCCGAGTATTGTTCTGTGGAAATAGAACAGATCAAATTTGAAT
>NW_024680028.1:0-2622 GCF_008729295.1 Plectropomus leopardus | reverse complement strand
TGTGTGTGTGTGTCAGATATCTGATGACGTGTGAATGATTTACAGCCTCTGGACGATGTGACTGCATCGATCAGCCGCTTGTTCAAATCCTGATAATTTTATTGACTTCATACACAGAAACAACGAGTCAGGTTTCTGTGAGGCCGTAATTTAAGAAATAATGTGTAACTTTTGTAACTTTTACCTCGTCGAGGTTTCTGTGGTGGGAAAAGGACGTCTGGAGCAGATCAGATCATTAGTTCAGGCTCTGCACATCAGAGAAACGACCACAGATTCTGTTTGATTTGACAAACTGTTAAAAACACGTGTGCGTAAAACTGACTGAAGTGAAACATATTGCAAGAATAAAGTAAATAAATAAAGCAATATTTAAAGCCAGGGGCGTTTCTAGGATCTGAGAACACGGGGGGCTTAGCCCGAACCTCTATAGAAGGGGCCCGCGGGTTTGGAAGGCATGTTTTCTTAAAAGAATTTAAATTTAAAAAAAATTTTTAATTGAATTTCTTTGATCATTTTAAAACTTTTGGCAATTTCTTCATATTTAAAATTTTTGGAATGTCAACGCTATGTCAATTTCTGTCTTCAAAATTTTGTGGGGGATTTTTTGTCTAAAATTTTTTGCCGATCTCTTTTTTTATCTAAAAATCTTTGGGGGTTTTTTGCACCTCCTCGAGGTTGTTTTGCAGTTATGTCACATCTCTCTGCAGTTGTTTCACACCTCTTTGTGATGATTGTGTGTTTGTGTGGTACATTTACACCTTTTTGCTGTTTTTTGTGTCTCCTTGTAGTTGTTTTGATATATAAGACTATAAAATATAAGAAACACATCACCTGACAAAAGTTCAGCTCAAAACGTTGCCTGCAGTCAGTTTGGAGGGACGCCTTTTTCATCAGCTTCAAAACTAAAATGCTGTCACATTGCTGGAGTTTAAGTTTTTGTGAGAGACTTAAACTTGTCCCCTCACTAAAAAAACACAAATAACATTCAAATGAAAAACATGTTAGCACTGTAAAATCTCAGAATTATTGGAATGTTTATATCAGAAAAATAATAATAGTTTAATAAATTCCTTTTCTTAAACTCATCATAATGGGAGTCTAAGCGATGAAATTTCATATTCAGAGTGAGAAACACAAAATCGCTCAGAAATCCAGCCAGAAATACCAGGTATGTCCCGCTTCTGTTAGTAAACCATATAGATGTTATTATGACAATGTAATGTGCTCACTGTCCTCCATGTGTTCCACCCTAAAAAGGGTTCTTTTTCCAGCGTTTAACGTTGATAATCTTATTATCTTATTTAACTTTTTCAGCTGACAGAAACTCGTGTTTTATGTTACAATAAACATTTGGGCAAAATAAAATAGTCTTCTTCAATTTTATATTATATTATATACAGTTTATATACAGTTTATCTGTTTTGAATTTATTATATTAAAAAGTCTTAAATCTTCTTTGGGTCATTTTTGTCCTTTTTGTGGTCGTTCAGCAGAAATAAATATTAACATTTATGAAGTTGAAGTTAGTTTAGACAGAAACAGCTTCTGGCAAGAAAAGTGACAAATATAAAGTTCCTCTTAACTCACTCAGCATTATCTACACACACACACACACACACACACACACACACACACACACACACACACAAGATGTGTGCTGTTGGGAGTGAAACAGGAAGTGTGTGTGTGTTGTGTGTGTGTGTGTGTGTGTGTGTGTGTGTGTGTGTGTGTGTGTGTGTGTGTGTGTGTGTGTCCAGTCAGCTGATGGCTGTCGACTGTTTTCACTCAGGTCCTCAGATGAAACTTCCTGTCATCGCTGACAGTTGTACGTTCAACACAAATCTGTTACACAAAAAATCATTTAGTCTCTGGCAACTGACACACGTGTTAAATCAAGATATTTTAATGATACTACTACTACGACTTCGACTCCTACTACTAACACAAATACTACTACTAATACTACTAATAATAATGATAATGACATCTCTACTACTATGACTTCTACTACTACTACTAACACAGCTACTAATACTGCTACTTATACTAATAACAGTAATGATACCACTGCTACTACTACTACTAATACAACAACTACTACTACTACTAATAATAATAATAATGATAATGATACCACTACTACTACTACTAATACTAATACTACTCCTACTATCAATACACCAACAACTACTACTGTTATTACAGCTACTAATACTACTCCTACTATCAATACACCAACAACTACTAATAGTAGTAGCTACTAATACTACTCCTACTATCAATACACCAACAACTACTACTGTTATTACAGCTACTAATACTACTCCTACTATCAATACACCAACAACTACTAATAGTAGTAGCTACTAATACTACTCCTACTATCAATACACCAACAACTACTACTGTTATTACAGCTACTAATACTACTCCTACTATCAATACACCAACAACTACTAATAGTAGTAGCTACTAATACTACTCCTACTATCAATACACCAACAACTACTACTGTTATTACAGCTACTAATACTACTCCTACTATCAATACACCAACAACTACTACTGTTATTAAAGCTAGAGGACGAGCTCTGCTGTCTGAACATTTACAAGCTTGCAACT
>NW_024680027.1:0-206 GCF_008729295.1 Plectropomus leopardus | reverse complement strand
CCCCATGTCCCTGTGGGTTTACTCCGGGAGCTCCGGTTTCCTCCCACTCGTCCAAAGACATGCAGATTGGATTAATTGGCCACTTTAAATTGCCCATATGCATACATTTTACAAAAAATTTGAATAAAATTAGAAAATATAAAATTTGCAATTTCTGCGTATAAAGTTGGATTTATTAGTTGTTAGTGGATGTACAGTCAAGTTTT
>NW_024680026.1:0-214 GCF_008729295.1 Plectropomus leopardus | reverse complement strand
AGGATGGTTTTTCCCATATCCTTGTCTGAGAGACCAGATGTATATAGTCTTCCCAGGCTTCGGATGGGCTGGTCCACAATGAGGGGGATGTCTTCGCCGCCGATGGTAAAGGTGACTCTGTCATTCCTCTCCCCTTTCCGCAGCGACAGGCTCCTGGACTTCTGAGACTTGAACCTCATCCTTGCCCAGCCAATCAGCTCGTCCAGCCTCTTCA
>NW_024680025.1:0-454 GCF_008729295.1 Plectropomus leopardus | reverse complement strand
ATTGAGGAAATTGATAAGGTAATATCAGATCTGAACACTAATAAATCTGCAGGCTGTGATGGATTCCCCCCTGAATGGTACAAATGCATGAAGGAATCATTGCTCCCTTTATTAAAAGCCTCTTTTAATTACACCTGAAAAGATGGAACCCTTCCACCATCATGGAATGAGCCATTTATATCAGTCTTACCAAAGGAGGGCAAAGATACATCACATTGTAAAGGATATAGACCAATTAGTGTATTAAATGCTGATTATAAGATCTACGCAGCCATATTAGCCAAAAGACTTGATACAGTAATGCCCTTTCTAATAGATGAGGATCAGGCCGGTTTTATAAGGAACAGGCAAACGCATGATAATATAAGGAGAGCAATTCATATCATTGATTACATCAGCAAAAGGAAGCTGAGCGCAGTCCTTCTTAGCCTCGATGCTGAGAAGGCTTTTGACT
>NW_024680024.1:0-201 GCF_008729295.1 Plectropomus leopardus | reverse complement strand
CTTAAATCTATGGATAATCTAGCTAGCTATCTTTAATCTATGGAATTCACTGATTTCAAATAACTTCATTGATTTACATCAACACATTCATCAAATAAAAAACAAGTGTTAGTTACCTTAGATGGATACCAACAAAGTAACGAAAGCTGTCAGTATGCGTGTTGGCCTCTTGTCTGCAGTAACTCCCTAGTCGGGTTCCAG
>NW_024680023.1:0-851 GCF_008729295.1 Plectropomus leopardus | reverse complement strand
TCTGTCACCGGTAGCCTCACTCTGCTGCTCCGGACTCGGTCCAGAGTGACACAGCCCCCCTCTCTCTTCTCTGTCACCGGTAGCCTCACTCTGCTGCCCCGGACTCGGTCCAGAGTCACACAGCCCCTCTGTCTCTTCTCTGTCACCGGTAGCCTCATTCTGCCCCTCCGCTCCACCGTGACACAACCCCCCTCTCTCTTCTCCGTCACCCGTAGCCTGACTCCTGACACCTGACTGCTGCTCGCTCTCCCTCCTCTCTGTTTCTGTCAAAGATAACGTGTTTTGTCAGGCTTTTGTACAAGCTAGGCTAATGGCCGTTAACATTAGAGCTGGTCAGTTAGGCTGCTTTATAAGGTTGGCTGCACTACTTACCTTGCTCTATTCCACTCGTCCCAGCTTCACTGTCGGCACATTTTTTAAAATATTTGTTTAGAGCATTTCTCAGCCCTTTGTTTTCCTCTTCTCTTTTTCCCTTTTCTTTCCTTTTCTGGGCACCGGACTTGTGCTTACCAGACATTTTGATTGTAGACCCGCGCGCCTTCTCAACTTCAAATTAATAACAACATCAAAGTTTGATCTGGGCCAAACCATTTTTGTGTTTGGGGTGGGAGGGTTCATGATCACTATTTCTCAAGGACAACTAGGAGAATACAAATAAAAAACTGTAATGTGATTGAAATAATAGTTTTCCACTATTCTGACAATTTTTTTAATTCCACAATTTAATGAGGGCCCAGTTGTGGGCCCCCCTCTCCCTGGGCCCGGGACAGCAGACCCGTTTGTCCCCCCCTATCGGCGGGCCTGATCCTAAGTATTTTTCACACTACTTTGCAAATAGTATTTGAACGCAC
>NW_024680022.1:0-304 GCF_008729295.1 Plectropomus leopardus | reverse complement strand
AAATTATGTCAGAAAATTATTATAATTTTGAAGCACTTTTTTCAGGTCATTCCCTTGTTTTTGTTTATTTGGTTTTTACATTTTTCTAATATTTAGGGATTTTTTTGTGCTTATTACTAATTTTGTGCTAATTTTTGGGTCATTTCTCTGAGGGTCATTAAAGAAATCTAATTTGCTCAGGTTTCAAAGGGTTAACCTGATAAATAATCCAGTGTGTTTATTACTGCTCTCTAAAGACCCCCTATGCACAAATACACAATATAAGCACCAGTGCAAACTTTTTTTTCCAGTTGTGTAAATAGGT
>NW_024680021.1:0-223 GCF_008729295.1 Plectropomus leopardus | reverse complement strand
TGATCTAACATGCCAGAGGCTGTTCACCTTGGAGACCTGCTGCGGATGTGGGTACGGCCTGGCGCGAGATTTACACCTTCTCCCCCGGATTTTCAAGGGCCAGCGAGAGGTCACCGGACGCCGCCGGAACCGCGACGCTTTCCAGGGCACGGGCCCCTCTCTCGGGGCGAACCCAGTCCAGGGCGCCCTGCCCTTCACAAAGAAAAGAGAACTCTCCCCGGGG
>NW_024680020.1:0-226 GCF_008729295.1 Plectropomus leopardus | reverse complement strand
GCAAGTAAACCAGGGAAAAAACATTAAATACCTTCTGGAACAGTGGCTGTTTTGGTTCAGTGAACTTGGCATGGCAGTCCACTTCAAGGAGCTAACTGGAATTGGGCTGAAAGAAACCTTCACAAAGAATTTGGATCTGAAGGGGAAATGGCTCCTGAACTACATGAATACTGTGGCTATGAACAAAAACAAAAAGTTCCTACAGGCTTCAACAAGATATAAAGTG
>NW_024680019.1:0-301 GCF_008729295.1 Plectropomus leopardus | reverse complement strand
GATTGGAGGCAGGCTGAGGGGGTCTAGATCCCGAAAGAGGAAGGTGCGAACAACATCAAGCAGTTCCGCATAATCTTCCCAGCGTTTAACAGTGTACCTCTTGAAGAATGGGTACATCTACACCTCAGTGCAGAAGGGAGGATTTCCTGGAGTCCCGGGATGTCTAGAACACACAGGTGTGGTGACCCAGCTGATCCTGGAGGCAAAGGAAAACAGAGGGGACTTGGCAGTCCTCGCACTGGGGCCAAGTGTCACACCATACAAGATCTACAAGCAATGCCCAAGACCCTTGGTGCGACTC
>NW_024680018.1:0-210 GCF_008729295.1 Plectropomus leopardus | reverse complement strand
TGTGATGCCAACTACACAGGCAGTGCCTGCGACTGCTCCCTGGAGACTTCCACCTGCCTCGCCAAGAACGGGCAGATTTGTAACGGTCGCGGTACGTGTGAATGTGGACTCTGCAAATGCACCAACCCCAAATTCCAGGGTCCAACTTGCGAGATCTGTCCCACCTGTCCTGGTGTCTGCACTGAGCACAAGTGAGTCTGAAGCTTGCAT
>NW_024680017.1:0-1238 GCF_008729295.1 Plectropomus leopardus | reverse complement strand
TCCATCAGCCTGAGGGTGTTAGTGCATGTAACCCCATGTGTGTATCCTATTGGCTTCCTAATCAATAGCAATTACAGCTAATAACATAGCCCCGACCCCTGACGTCATTACATGAAATCAGAAAGGTACTCTACTTAGTTGTGATCCCATCATCTCCATCCACGTGTGCATTGCAGTTTAGTCCTTTTTGCTGCATTTTAGATGCTGTTTTCTAATTGTCTTTGCTCTCAATGTCATATACATCTCCTAACTTTTGAGCTGGCAAGAAAACCATTCGTGCGTTTGACCGAATGGTGCATTTAACTTAATTGATAATACCCAAATCAACCAATGACTTAAATTTGCCATTTGACTTGCAGAGTTTGACAGGATGCATTTGGTCATCAAGGATTGCCACAAATGGGCAACCTATGGGGCTGAAAAACGAAGCCAAAAATCCCCAACGTTACAGCAGAAAAAAAACATGTTTACAGCCTGATGCAAAAAATGGTTTTGGTCTCTAAAGACAAGTGCCACCCTCATGAAAACTGTAAGGGTAACTTTGTGTGTACCCATTTACATTTAATTAAGTTACAAATAATTAAGGATGAGACGCGTTAAGGGACAGGCTGCGTATAGTGTCCTCAGTTCTTAGTCAGATCCACTGATTATTCCTCACAGTGCCAGCTTTACTCCCAAGTATGGTCACTTCTGGGTCCAAAAAAAAACAAGATTGCAACAACCATAATGCCCAGCTCAAGGCTTTAAAATGGGAATTCACAAACCAATTAGTGATGTAGCTACATACATTATTTTTACAGTCTATGGTTGCGACATCTCTGGCTTTAGATTTACAGTTTCAAGAGACGTTTTCAATTATTTCCTTGTGTTCCCTGATTTCCCCGATACACTGGTTTAAAAACGTGTATGCTGATGCATATGGAAGGACCAATGCCCTAAGCAACTGCTTGCCAGTTTCAATTCGGGCCGGAGCCTATTGGGTGGAATGCCAGATTTCCCAGGCATCATCTTTGAGCAAGGCATCATGGAAGCTTCCCAATGTTTTGGAATAATACTTCTACAATTGCGCCAGACTCCAACATCTTAAGGGACAAGGGGACCTTCAGTTTTCACCTGAGCTGTGCCAGGCTGATATTTGAGTACAGCCTTGGGATTCTCCCAGTGGCAGATCTATTGCTATGTTATTGTTCCAGCCCCGGAGAAGGTGGGCCTCTAACTCAAGGCAACCTTAAGCCTCT
>NW_024680016.1:0-222 GCF_008729295.1 Plectropomus leopardus | reverse complement strand
TCCTCACGTTCACGTTCACACACAAAAATCAGTTCCTGATAAACAAACGAATTATTAGCAACTGATATGAGGATGTAAATCATTGACTTATGACTTCTATATTGTATTTCCATACCGGAAGATCTTAAGGTCGTTAGGAGCAGCCTTTCAGGACGACGTCTGCACCAGAAAAGGGAGAGACACTGAAAACGTGCTCAGACATAGAGACACCGGATAGTTGCG
>NW_024680015.1:0-223 GCF_008729295.1 Plectropomus leopardus | reverse complement strand
AGGGCTCGGGAGCGTGTCGTAGGTCGCTCTAATGAGGAAACTGAGTCAAGCTTGTGGCAGTTTCCAAAAGTCTGCCCAGTTGATTGCTCGGCTTACGACACCCTCCCAGGTAGTCCACCGCCCCTGCTGCCCCTGCGCCACAGACTTCACTCTGAGTTCTTCCTGTGCCACTCTCATGACCTCTGCAACAACAAGGTCTTTCCTCTCCTTCTTGTTTGCCTTG
>NW_024680014.1:0-333 GCF_008729295.1 Plectropomus leopardus | reverse complement strand
TTTTTCCCACATTAAAAACGTATTTTCTGACATTTTTTCGGCTTGCTATACCATGACTTTTGTGTAATACTATGGTGTTTTTCGGAATTAAAAACGTTGTCTGCATCAGTCTTTTTTTTTCCACATGCTATACTATGACTTTTTTTTGACATTATGACCTCTCAGCTGTATAAAAAGCAGACTCCTGTATCTTCATGCAGCAAAGATAACTAGTATTGCTGCCTCAGTTGTAATCCATGCACCTGTCAAGCTGCAGTTAAAATTTGGCACAAACGTCCACAGCCAAAAACATGGATGCTTCACAGCCAAATTAAAAGCTCACTTTTGGAAAAA
>NW_024680013.1:0-493 GCF_008729295.1 Plectropomus leopardus | reverse complement strand
GTAGTACATGTTCAACTCTAATGGTTTGTATTGTTGCAAAGGATATACTGCAAATGTGCAAAATGAATTGTGTCTGTTTTGTTGTATCTCAGGAGCAAAAGTTATTAGTTTAGC
Organism: Plectropomus leopardus; assembly: GCF_008729295.1. Lineage (NCBI taxonomy): Eukaryota > Metazoa > Chordata > Actinopteri > Perciformes > Serranidae > Plectropomus > Plectropomus leopardus. The sequence goes on along the minus strand of NW_024680013.1, from coordinate 379 downwards.
TGTGATTTGCACTGATTATATCAGCTTTTTCTTGTTGCCTCACTTGCTGCCACCATGTTTGCTGCAGCATCTTATGTCTTGTCCTGTAGCGAGCTGCTGGTGGAAAGAACTGATGCTCAGAGTTTTTGTAATGGGAGCTGATGGCTGCATGGAAATGTCTTAACCTGTTGTGGAATTGAGGTCAAGCTTTCACAAGGTTTGTTTGAAGTAAATCAGCCGCACCTTGTGGCATGGTACATCCTCTCTCTCTCTCTTTTTCTCTCTCTGTGTGTCTCTCTCTTCGTGATCAGTAATAGATGTTTACATGGGAGGAGAAATAGTTTGCTCAGATTAGTGCGGCTGCTGTCAGCAGGAGATTGGTGAAGGAAAAACTAGTGTC
>NW_024680012.1:0-225 GCF_008729295.1 Plectropomus leopardus | reverse complement strand
ATGCCCCGGCCGTTTTCCAGGCCCTCGTCAACGACGTCCTCAGAGACTACCTGAATAAGTTTGTGTTCGTGTATTTGGACGACATCCTGATTTTCTCTCGGTCCAGACAGGAACACATCCATCACGTCCAGTCGGTCCTGCAGCTTCTCCTCAAGCACTCTCTGTTCGTAAAGGCGGAGGAGTGTCACTTCCACGCATCCTCTGTTTCTTTCCTGGGGTACATCG
>NW_024680011.1:0-523 GCF_008729295.1 Plectropomus leopardus | reverse complement strand
TGCCCAGTGTTCTGCACTACCACATTTGAAGCAGTGATTACACTTTCCTTCAGGATTGGACACCTGACACTGCTGACATCGTCTGATGTTTGCTGGACTAGTTTGTGACCAATGTTTCTTGTTCTGTTGTTCACTTGCTTTCGTACTTTGGGGTGTGGAGATTTGACTGAGGCTTGCTATTTGTGTGGCCAGGTTTAGGATGGCCTCACAAATGGCTGGCTTTGTTACCTTGGTCCACCTTCTCCATTAGTGCGTCCCGTTTATGTGTTTCACTCTTATTCTTGTTTGGTTTATGCACAGAGCTTTCTTTTTCAGTTTCCTCATTTTCCTCACTTACAGTTGCAACTTTTACTGTCCTTGCTTTTAATGTGGTTAACAATTAGCTCTTTCTTTCCATTTCCAAATTGTATGCAGCTGCTTATTTTTTTGTAATGAGTTCGTCGGAGCAGCCGGGTCTCACATGGCAAACACACATTCCTGTTACATTTTTCTGAGATGCGCACACACATTGCGCAGACTGATG
>NW_024680010.1:0-282 GCF_008729295.1 Plectropomus leopardus | reverse complement strand
CTGTTTCAGCTTTATTATAGAGACAATTGATTACTGGTTGATATAGATATAGAGTATAATAACAATCACATAAAAATTATATCATGAAAGATAACTCAAACTCCTTCAAATTAAAAAAATCACATCGTCATATGTTTTCAAATCAAATATCAGTTCAATAAAACAAGATAAAGTCAGTGACATGATCCAAAAGAAAAGCTGAGGTGAGAGCAGCGTTCACAGGTGAAGAACTGAAATGTTAAAGATGATGAACAACAGTGTGAGAGTGCAGAGCGCCCCCTG
>NW_024680009.1:0-556 GCF_008729295.1 Plectropomus leopardus | reverse complement strand
TACCATGTGTTAATGACGGTATCTTATGTACACACTGTATTGGAGAGCAGCTAGGGTGTAAGTTTTTCATTGTATGGAAATGACTGATGGCATGTTAATGCATATACTAATAAATTTCTTGAAACATTGAATTTGTTGTGGCAAGGGACAAGAATGAAAAATCTGCAAAATAACCAATATTGGTCACATGATCACCTGATAGTCACTCACAGAAATACAGCAGCTGTAAAAGTGACTGAGTTGAAACCACAAATATAAGAGGAAAAAAAACAAAAAGAACTCTGGACATTACCAGCTTCTCCAAACTGATTCTTTATGCAGACTGTATTGTCATGTGTTTCAGTATTTGTTGAGTAGTGGTTCCATTAACAAACTTAATTTATTTGTGTTGAGTTTAATAATAATTGACAAAGCCAATTATGTTTCTTTGAGTGAAGACTTAGTGTCTTTCAATCGATTTCTGGTCAAAAGATTTGAGTTAGACAACTCACCTTTGCAAGTTCTAAAGCTGTCTGAAAATAAAAGCTAGAAATTTGAAACTGAATTGACCTGAAAT
>NW_024680008.1:0-387 GCF_008729295.1 Plectropomus leopardus | reverse complement strand
CTCCTGGATGTAGGTGTCGTGGTAATTGCTTTTTCCTTGTATTTTTACGGTCACAAACTGTTTGCAATCTGCTATGATACCATCTGCAATTTCTTGTACAGCCTCTATATGATCTTTAGTGTTGAACCACTTATTGACTGTCTTTTTTAACTGGTTGAGGATAAAGTCTGCTGTATATTTGAAAGGATTCAGTCCACAATCTTTCAGGCTTTTTTTACTTAACAACTGACACACATGACTCCCCTTATGCCTTAGATTTTCTCGTAGGTAATGGTCCACCCTTCCAATGATATCTGCGGGCTTTTGCTTAGAAAAGGAGAGTTCCTTTACCATTTTATTCCACATCTTATCAAATTCTTTGTCCAACTCTTTGTCTGTCATCTCAAC
>NW_024680007.1:0-349 GCF_008729295.1 Plectropomus leopardus | reverse complement strand
GCAGCAGCTGGGAACATGAGGACCGACCGGACGTCTGGGACTCAAACCACCAATCAGGACAGGAAAACCACACACAGCTCTCTGATCGGACACTCAGTCCCAACACGTACGTTTCTCTCACACACACACACACACACACACACACACACACACACACACGAACATCTGACCGGTATGTTTCCAACAATCAGCTGTCAGCCAATCAGAGCCGCCCGTCCTCAAGTCAAGTCAGTTTTATTTATAGAGCCCATTATCACAAAACACGGTCTGCCTCAGGGCTTTACAGCAGGCACCATCCCTCTGCCCTTTGACCCTCACATCACCTGAGCAAAAAGTCCCGAAAAAGAAC
>NW_024680006.1:0-1060 GCF_008729295.1 Plectropomus leopardus | reverse complement strand
CGAAAGTCAATTGTTTTTCTGGGACCCATCCACCTTTCAACCTGTCCACCCTATAAGCGCACTTGTGCTCCTTATATTACATTTTTACCAGCAGTGTTATTACCTTACGCCGTCCTTCAACATTTCTTGCATGCACGACCGTTTCTGTCCAGCTGCGTTGTCAAGTGACACCACCCGTACGCTTTGTATATGGAAGTCCCCCGGTACCAGCTATACCGGCTATTCACTGGTGTATTATAACAACGTTACCATTTCTGTCTGGGTGCGTTCTCATCTGAAGCCATCCAACCATGTTCCAGTTGGACATAAAGGTGACCTTTAACGTCACACTCATACGTCGAAAGCACTGACAGAGTGGTGCTATTTGACAAGTTTGGAGCAGGCTGGAGTTCTCCACACACTACAGGATATTAGATCATAATATTATCATAATGAGCATGTAATTATGCTTACGTAGTTATTGTTCAATGAATGTATTCCTTTTCTCCATAGTGGCTGCAGAACTCCATAACACAATTACTCGGTTGGACAGAGTGGATAAAATCCTTGTTTTGTGCAAAAAAGTTCAACTGGGGTTAATATGAGGCTTTAGCAAAACTGAGTTAGTCAAATTAGGTGGTTATTAAAGCGACCCAAAGAGAGACAGAGAGACAAAGTCCCAGCTCATTAAATCTGACCCCTCCTGCTCTCTGTCATCACCTGTACTGTGTTTTAATCCGTCTGAATCCACAGTTTAGTTGTTCACTTTTACATATTTTTCTGTTGTCTGACAACAGAACCAGAGAGAAAACTGTGATCCGACTATAGCTCATAAATACGACATGATAACCTGCAGTCATGCCCAAGCTTCTGTTCTGTGGTGCTGATTAATCAATATCTGTTTGATGATCACGACATCGTAAACATGAATGCAGGTTAATGACAACAGCTGTGCTGTTTGATTGACAGCATTAATATTTACATTGAGGGATCACAGCGAACCTGAGAGGCAGGCACTGGTGGAGGAAGTATTCAGCTCCTTTACTTAAGTAAAAGCACTAAAAGCACATTGTAAAAAAAA
>NW_024680005.1:0-516 GCF_008729295.1 Plectropomus leopardus | reverse complement strand
TTTTGTTCAGCAAGATAATCTTCACAAATGAACACCACTTTCAGGATTTTTGAAGCCTAAATGTAATCGCCAGAAGTAAAAAGCTATTGCTAGGCTAACACAAACTACACAAAAGTGGAGTTGCCACAGCTCGGAGGCTGTAAAGTCATGTTCGGCACGGTCCAGGTTAACGTTGACGTTCTGTAGTCTCATTTAGCAACCGTTCTTTTTAAGACACACAAAAGCTTCAACTTTTGCGAGTGGAGTACTTACTGACATATTTTATGTTGTAAAACAAAACATAAATGTCTCTTTGACTTGTGTTAACGGCAGACCTTCTTAAAGGCTTCTAACCGAAAATTTTCGATTATATCAAAATAATCGACTTTTAGACAAGGAAATTGAAACTGCTGAAATGTTTATGGATGTGGTTTAGGAATCATTCCTGGAGTTCTCTATTAAGTAACCAAACAACAGTTGCATTAACTAGTTATTTTGTAATAAATATTGATCCATGTTTTTTAATGGGCTTTGCCA
>NW_024680004.1:0-208 GCF_008729295.1 Plectropomus leopardus | reverse complement strand
GGGTGTTGACGGTAGCCTTTCTCAGCCAGAGCTGCAGCAGCTGCCTTCGCCTTCTCAACGTCAATTGAACCTATAGGCACCCATCCAACACCCTGCAACGTCTTGAAATCCTCCTTGTACACAGCCTGGACAGAACAAAAAGACATTATTAAAGTTAAAGATGTATCAACACGTGAAAAATATACAGCTGTAAACATGAAAACTTTCC
>NW_024680003.1:0-202 GCF_008729295.1 Plectropomus leopardus | reverse complement strand
AGAGGAGAGAGGGAGGAGAGGAGAGAGAGAGAGAGAGAGAGAGAGAGGAGAGAGAGAGAGAGGGGAAAGACAGAGGGAGAGAGGGATAGATAGAGAGAGAGAGATAGATAGACAGATAGATAGATAGATAAAAAGATAGACAGATAGATAGACAGATAGATAGATAGATAAAAAGATAGACAGATAGATAGACAGATAGATA
>NW_024680002.1:0-274 GCF_008729295.1 Plectropomus leopardus | reverse complement strand
CACATCTTATCAAATTCTTTGTCCAACTCTTTGTCTGTCATCTCAACATTTTTTCTACGATATTCTTCAATCAGCGCACACACTCTCTCCCCTATTTCTTTTGTGTGGTTCTCCTTGATTCTATCAAGTTCTGTCATTCCCTGTCTGATGTCAGCTGCTGCTGTGAGTTGATTAAACACAGGGCTCTCCATTTCTCGTCGAAGGCTCTTTGCACTGTTTGCAAAGTTTTCTCTGTACCCTTCAACTAGATAGACATGACCCTCTGTTTGTTTAA
>NW_024680001.1:0-231 GCF_008729295.1 Plectropomus leopardus | reverse complement strand
TGCCAACAGATCTGCCTCCAACAGCCAGACGCAGCTAGACCCGTCTATGTGCGGATTGTGACGACGGAGCCAGGGGTATCCGAGGATCAGGGGTAAGCTGGGAGACTTCAGGACGTGGAACTGGATGGTCTCGTGATGTTTCCCCGACAGGAGCATGGAAATGGGGGTGGTCTGATGAGTGACTGTCCCCAGGAGGTGACCATCCAGTGCGCTGGCTGGTAACGGGCGTGG
>NW_024680000.1:0-362 GCF_008729295.1 Plectropomus leopardus | reverse complement strand
TTTCCCAGCGTGACATGAATAATTCCAAATTATAATTGACATGCGCTATGATCTTCTCTATTTTGTAAATGTCCATTGTAATGTCCATCCATGTATTCAAGGTTGGGCTGTCCTGCAATAGCCATTTCCTTGTAAGGGCTTTTTTACCTGCTACCAGCAATATATTAAATAAATATTTGTCTCTTTCCATCCATTCTTGAGGTATAAGTCCAAAAAAAAAGAGTTTTACTCTCCAGGGGCAGCTGACATCTGAAAATGTCTTGTACAGCATTATGTCTTATCTTTTTCCAAACATTTTTAATAACAGGGCAATCTCATAGGACATGATAATGATCTGCATTTAGGTTTCCACATTTTCTCCA
>NW_024679999.1:0-240 GCF_008729295.1 Plectropomus leopardus | reverse complement strand
GGGCTGTGATGTAAAAGGACCCCACATGGTAAAATAGCAGTCCAGAAAAACGCCTGAGTTAAAAGTCTTTGTAGTTTAAACTTTATCACAACCAACCGTATTCGGTTATTCGATTATCATGATTATGGGAAAATAACATATACATACATGTAAATGGAAAAATCAAAGACCTTCACTAATATCGTTTAAAAAAGAATTAAAAACCTTATTTTCCTCTCTAGTACTTTTAGTTGAAAAATA
>NW_024679998.1:0-238 GCF_008729295.1 Plectropomus leopardus | reverse complement strand
CGTTGGGGAATGCGTCACATTGGGCCGCCGAATTCCAGTCACTCTGGAGGGTCACGCTCGCGTCCGGAAGTCAATAGCAAAGTCAGCCACGGTCCGATCGCCCTGTCGCTGGTTCAGGGGACCTCCGGTGGCATCGGGACCCAGGGAAACAGTCCCGAAAACCTTTCGTAGCTCCTCAGCGAAGGCTTGGAATGACGAACAGGCTGGAGTGCCCCTCTCCCACTCGGCCGTTCCCCAC
>NW_024679997.1:0-391 GCF_008729295.1 Plectropomus leopardus | reverse complement strand
TTCGGAGACCTCAGAACGTGAAATTGGATGGTCTCGTGATGTCTCCCCGATAGCTGCATGGCGATGCGGGTGGTCTGATGAGTCACAGTTCCCAACAGATGACCATCCAAGGCACTGGCCGGCACAGGACGAAGGAGAGGGATCTGTTGCACCCCTAATTGGCGAGCGAGCTCCTCGTCAATCAGGTTTACATCAGCCGCAGAGTCAATGAATGTGGCAAGAGTGTGAAACCCCTCCTTAAGCCGGAGCTGGACATGAAACAGGGGACGAGGACTGGGGGCAGAGTTCTGGGATAGGCTCAGCAGAATGCCCCCTCTTACTGCTGAGCCTGCCCTTTTACTGGACAGTTGGAGACAAAATGGCCGGCTTGCCCACAGTAGAGACACAGATT
>NW_024679996.1:0-364 GCF_008729295.1 Plectropomus leopardus | reverse complement strand
CACCTGGCAGAGCTCAGCCAATCAGAGCCAGGGGGAGGGCTCTACTCTGTGTCAGTCACTGCTCGTGCACACGCTGCGCAGCCTCCTTCGCTCGCGCACGCTCGGCCAAATTCACCGTCAGCTCGCGGCGTCCGGAGGAGAATTACGATACAATGACCGAAAAACAACCACCAACAACGAAAAACGGCTCATTCCTCTGCTGACAGCAGCAGACACCGCGAGGACAGAGTCTCAGAGCGAAGACCAAAAACGAGCTAAAAGGAATTAATTCAACCAGCCGAGATAAAAACACGGTGACACCTAACAGCTAACGGGAGCGGACAGGACTGCAGACAGGTGAGTCAGCCTCATTTCTGTTTCTCAG
>NW_024679995.1:0-1420 GCF_008729295.1 Plectropomus leopardus | reverse complement strand
AGAAAAGCAGCATGTTGTATATACTGTTTGTGTAAATACCGAAAAGAAAAAATAATCACTGAGCAGTATTTCTCTGGGTATAATAACCACTCGTTACTCCCGAGGTATACAGAAGAGCATCTGCACACAGACAACACGTGGAACCCTGAAGCAGATGGGCTTCAGCAGCAAACAGGACATTGAGGCTATAATTTACACACGCTCATCAAAACTAGACAATACAAGACTGGCAAAAATCTGATCTGATTCGTCTCAGTTTCTGCTGAGACGTTCAGATAGTTTAGTCACAATATGGCGCAGACAACATGAAAACATGGATCCATCCCGCCTTGTGTCAACGGTTCAGACTGGTGGTGGTGGTGAAATGGTGTGGGGGATATTTTCTTGGCAAACTTTGGGCGCCTTAGTACCAATTGAGCATCGTTTAAACACCACAGCCGACCTGAGTGCTGTTGCTGACCATGTCCATGCCTTTATGACCACAGAGTACCAGTCTTCTAATGGCTGCTGCCGACAGGGAAGATGATTTCCTGAGCATGACAATGAGTTCACTGGACTGAAATGGTCTCCACAGTCACCAGATCTTAATCCAAAAGAGCAGCTTTGGGATGTGGGCAACAGGAGATTCACATCATGTATGTGCAGCCGATAAATGTGCAGCATCATGATGCAGTAATGCAGGCCAGGTGCTAGAATTTAACTGAGGGAGCTGTTAAAATTTGCAAGCAGTCATTTTTTCATATAATAAAACTACTTTATTTTACCACGCAATAGTGTCAGAATGAATTAGGGCCGTATTTTACACCACTAAACAGTTAAAGTGACACATTTTGTCCGTCTGCCTATTGATCTCCTCCCGCTCTGTTTCAGTACCACGGACAGCGCAGCCCTAACATACAACTGTACAAATACAAAAGGCTAAAACTGTTCTGGCAAAGTGCTTCTCCAACATGCAAAACCAGCAGAATTTTTACAAAAGATGGAAACAGACCTTAGAATAACATGCTGGGACGTTTAAAGTGCTAAGAGACGTCAGCTGACTGCAGATCTGTCCACTGGCAATGCCAGTCAATAGAGACGGTGATCACTGACTGGATTAACGTCAGGTTACAAACAGCTCACAAGCTTTAATTACACGTTTCTATTGGTTTTTATCGACACAAGGTTTGATTAAAAAACAGCAAAGACACGATACAATTTATAATTATGAATGTATAAAGCAAATTTTATCCAGATTGCTTGGTCTATGCTGTGAATCCGTGGTTGTACAGTGATAGGAGTTATACTGCTGGAATCAGTGTTTTTCCTGGATTCATTCGAGGTGTGGTTTATGTGGATAGTGTGAAGTGAAAGTTATGAGGCACTGTAAAGCAGGCATGTTCTGACAGACAATGCTTTTTGCCTACACGCTTAGTATGTG
>NW_024679994.1:0-672 GCF_008729295.1 Plectropomus leopardus | reverse complement strand
GAAACGAATCAGGCCCTGCGACGGCATTAACTTTTTGGTAGTCGTTATGTCACAGGGTGAAATGAACTGCTTCAGTCATAGCCACTATGGTTTGTGTGTATTGATATTTGTTTGGATGTGTGTATTTTGCTCCCCTTTTTAATGTGTGTTTTTTTGGTAGAGGAGGAGCAGTTTTGCTCATTGCATGGACTAAACCTTGTGGACATTGACTTGTATAGTTTGCCCCTTGTCACCTCCTTTGTTTCCCTGTGATTGGTAGTCAATTAAGACAGCGGGTATAAAACAGCTGGGGATCATTAGATCGCTCTCTCTCTCTGGGCGTGCCAACCTGTGAGTCAGGCGAGGTGGACGAGACGGCGTGCTGCTGCTGGGCTGTGCTGTGCCATGCTGTGACGAGACGCTGCTGCTGCTGTGATACTGTGATGAGCCAGATATCTTGATAAGTAAAGGAACGAAAACCCGCCGGATCTGTGTAGCGTGTGTGAGTGGGCTGCTAAGTGTTGTGGTGCCCATCAGTAATTGTGACTTGATTGTTGCAGCGATACGGATCAACGACGAGCGGAGAGACAGAAGCAGCGCAGAGACAGGAACAGCTGACAGCCTACACGCCGACGCCGGACCACGGCCCCTGCCACCGAACACTCGTTGCTAACGGACTGAGTATAAAAAAAC
>NW_024679993.1:0-306 GCF_008729295.1 Plectropomus leopardus | reverse complement strand
TCCTCCCATGCTGACACTTTCTTGGCACTTTTTGATTAATTAATGTTAAAGACATAAAACGGCGACAGAGATGATCAACAAAATACCAAATACTGGCCCCGATCAACCCCAAATAAAAATTTCAATATGCAGAATTATACATCACGTAGTTCCAACAAAGCAATCTGATTGGTCCACAAGCAGTATTGGCAGATTGGAAATGTCAAACTATCGTACCGGAGGCTCAAAATTATGGCATTTTGTAAAAATTGCCGTACGCCAGTCATACTGGCAGGAAACGCAGTGATATCTTAGTAAAAAACAACC
>NW_024679992.1:0-281 GCF_008729295.1 Plectropomus leopardus | reverse complement strand
GGTGCTCCAGGAGCAGACCATGTCTACATCTGGTACCTGCCGTCCACTGAGTCCACTGAGGCCCTCAATGATCTGGCCGTCTCCACCAGCAAAGACGACTTTGAGTCCCTTCAGGCCAAAGGTTACCAGTCGGTGAATGTTAACCTCAATGAGGGGACTGGAGGCAACAAAGTGACCCTGTGGTACAAGCGGGGAACCGTCAGGCCCATCAAGACCCTCACTCTGCTTCTCAACCGAAATTTGGTGGCAGATTACCGCAAAGCTGGTCTGAATGTCATCGA
>NW_024679991.1:0-351 GCF_008729295.1 Plectropomus leopardus | reverse complement strand
CATGATTATTGAAGCGTAAATGCAATCGCCAGAGGTAAAAAGCTAACGTTAGGCTATAAAGGAACTACATCAAGGTCACATGACTTTAATGTTGCCACCACAACAAGGCCCTAAACTGTACTTTGGTGCAGTTTTAGGTGGTAGAACTAAAGCCCCTCTTGCAATGCACAAAAACACCCATCTGTTAACATCTGGCTTTTTTTTCTAATTAATTGGAAAAATTACAATCTGCATTCACTGCCCGGCCAATTGACTCTCAGCAGTGACAGAAATGTAAAACTTGGGTGGGTGTGCTAATTGTAGCCTTTGCTGGTGTGATGCAATGACAGGCCACAAGACAAGACCATCCGA
>NW_024679990.1:0-348 GCF_008729295.1 Plectropomus leopardus | reverse complement strand
TGATATATATATATATACTTCTCACTGTGACACAAATGGCTACTATCGGTTATTTACACGTCAGCTATCATGGTCCTCAGAGGGATGTTTCTAAATTTGCTGGCACCGGTCGAGCTCAGGTATCGCAGACTTATATAATCCAAGACTTTGCCATAGATAGGTATGAGTTTACTGTAGGTAAATACACTAACAGGGGCTTTGATACGGTCTAGACCGACTTAGGTAAGATACGTATTTTCTGATATTAGTCTGGTAGCGAAATGTTCCAGAAACTTCTAAATTCCCTCCTGCGTATTATCAGATTTTCTGATGTCCTCTCCTCCTTCTCTATATTCTAATAGGTCCAGG
>NW_024679989.1:0-472 GCF_008729295.1 Plectropomus leopardus | reverse complement strand
TTGAGCAGTATTGACTTTAATTGTGTTGGTTTAAATAAAGTTTATTACCAACCGTCCCTGAGCATCAGAGTACTGCATTTGGGTCCAACACTCACTCGTTTCAGTATGTATTAGTTCTCCTTGAAGATACATGATTGCGGCGGCCAGAAGGCATCACCATGAACTCACAAGACAAAACAAGATAAAGCTGGCTGATAATATTCTTAGCCTTTTTTTTCACCTGATTTTCCTAGAGGGGACACAAGTATCTGACTGACTACAATGATCTTGGAGAAGATCTTGACAATGCTATGCAGGCTGTTCTTGTCCTTAATGGATTGTCCATTAAACCAACAGATAAAGGAAAATGTTAACTCACTGAGTACCATTGACATATACCCAGCCAACATTTTTACGTAGGGCCGATGTGGGTACAAAGTGGGCAAAATAATGGGCCCCATATAGGATTGTCAGATCACACCCATATGGGATT
>NW_024679988.1:0-234 GCF_008729295.1 Plectropomus leopardus | reverse complement strand
CTTACAACACCCATCCCCTTCTGCACAAGTCACATCACTTATTTAGGTATCCACATTTCCCCCAGGCTGTCAGAGTTGACCAACTTGAATTTCACTCCACTACAAAAAACAATTCAAGATGATCTCCAACGATGGATGAACCTCCCACTATCCATTCTAGGCAGAATAGCAACAGTCAAAATGACAATCCTCCCCAAAATCAATTATCTCCTTTCAATGATCCCCACTCATCCA
>NW_024679987.1:0-656 GCF_008729295.1 Plectropomus leopardus | reverse complement strand
TTATATATAAATCTTAACATGTATTTGTGAATCCTTCTGTGTGCATTTATTAATATTGAGACTAATCTAACTCCAGAGTCAGACTTCACTTGTCCATCACAGTGGGGGTATACATTTTATGGTAGGCTATTTGTTGAATAAAATATACCCCCAGGTGATTTTTTTGAAAAATATAAATCAAGATTGCTGGCCTCAATTTGATCAACATGATTTATTTCTTCTTTTCCATTCAAAGTTACACAGAACATCAAATCATTTATTCTGTATAACCAGCCTACATCTCAGACCATAATCAGTAACCATGATGGATATGAGCTAGTTTCCTTTTTCACAGCCAGAGTTACTGGGGGAACATATTATTTCAGACAGTTTATTCAACCTGCCATAAAATATATCCCCCCACAAAACAATTTAGAAACTGTTCACATTTGTTTTTATATTTGTCCTATACCAAAGAACGTTAAGAAAAGCATGTAACCCTGGGTGACATCTCTATGTAATGTTTTCCAGCGCCACAGCTATCCTGCTTCTGCCCCTTGGCCTCAACCACAGTAGTCCTCCATCAGCACATCGTTGTGAGATTTCTTGTAGGGTGAGGCTACAGTGAAGATGGCATATTTCCGGACATGGAGGAAGCGAAATGCTGAAGTGCTTGC
>NW_024679986.1:0-204 GCF_008729295.1 Plectropomus leopardus | reverse complement strand
CTACCCCCACATCCGAGGCGTCGACCTCCACCACGAACTGCCTGTCTCGGTCAGGAATGAGGAGTATGGGGGCAGAGCAGAAGCGTTCCTTGAGGTGTCGGAAGGCGTCGGCGGCGGCAGGAGACCAGCGGAACTGAACCTTGGATGAGGTGAGAGGCGTGGGGGGGGCTGCCACCGTGCTGTATCCACGAATAAACCGTCTGT
>NW_024679985.1:0-929 GCF_008729295.1 Plectropomus leopardus | reverse complement strand
TCTGTCTTGATCTCCCAGCCTCTGGGCAGCTCAAGCTGAGTGTCTGCGAACTTGTTGAGGAAAACCACCAGGTCCCGGTTATGTTGGTAGCGCTCAAAGTTGCGGGCATCTCGACGCACCTTCAGGATCATGTGTTTGACACAACTGCTGCTGGTGAACATCCGGTAGGCTGCCTGAAGAAACAACAACTACATGTTTATTTTGACATTTAGAAAAGTTCATCAAGTCATTTGTCCAGCTGCGTCTGGTCCGGCTGCGTAATGAGCTTTCTTGTATATATACTTGCCTGTAGGCAATGGGTGTAATGGAGGATACCTGAGAGAGCTCAAGCCATATTCAACTACCGGATGTGTGGGATGTAAACAACAGACCTACCTAACCTAATGCTGAGATCAAGGCAGAAAGGCGACAGTGGCAGCAATGCCATTGGTAACGTAAGGCCTCTAAAACAAGCGCGTCGGATCAGTGTGGAGAATGTTTCTCTCGTGCTGCCAATGCAAGAGATCGATGATGAAAAGCACAACCAGTACTTTCGCAGGTCTGCTACGATTCTACACTGCTCCTGATGTTAATATACCTACTGCATCTTGACTCTGCGTCACATTAACTTTTGAGGCGGACGCACCAAACTGACGCAAGGGACGCGTGGCACCGTCACGTGTACGCGTAGTTAATGGCAAGTATATCTCAGGCCATATAGTTTCTACATCTGACCTGTAGCAAAAAGTTAGCACAATATACAGTGTATAAGCAATGTTCTATGTGTGTGTGTGTGTGTGTGTGTGTGAGTGTGTGAGTGTGGGACTCACATAGTTACTGTGCAACACGGTGAAGAATTCTGGGTGTGTGATGAACTTGACAGCAGGTGATTGGAGGAGATGACTGACCTTCTGGTGATTGACAGGGGAGGCGGGGCCTGCACACACATA
>NW_024679984.1:0-1477 GCF_008729295.1 Plectropomus leopardus | reverse complement strand
TATATTTAAAAGGGGAAACCAGAGGACTGACAGGACAGATTCAAGACGCTAGCCAGTTTGCACAATAACAACCCAAAGCTGGAAGTTGCTGCACTAGCGAACAATTACACAAACAACTACAAACCGTTTCTGCTGAATGGCATACGGCATAAAAAAAACAAACAAAAAAACCCCCAAAAACAAACAAAACACAATCTTACCTTATATAACAAGTATATTTCAATTACACGCCCTCTGGACCTCACTTCCATTGCTTTTTTCATTAAGAGCTTGACAATGACCAATGGCCAGCTGCCGGCTTAATGTGTCAGTTCCCTTAGATTTTTTTTTCTTCAATGCAGCTAACTTGATATCAGGAGCAATAACAGACTAGAGTTTCAGCCGTGAGTGCCTCCAGATACAGTGTCTACCGTGCTCTATTTCACTGTACATTTTATACTGGAGATGCTTTTATTTTTATGTTATGTTATAGTAATTTAAGTTATGGTCTAAATTGCAACTTGTTTTTTGCTTTGTTATTGCTTGTTATTGAGGTATAGGCTACACTGAATGTTGACTTACAGCCAGTATTTTACGCTGGAATTATAATTCCTTTGTTATTTGAAATACTCAGATTTAAGGTTGCACTTTAATTTTAATTTTGAATGTTTAAATGTTGCTGGCCAAAAAGTTCTGTGTGAAAAAGTTTAAATAAACAGAGAGAATAACTGAGCCAAGTTCTGGGTTATGTATTTCTTGCTTTAAGGGTGCAAAATGTGTTTTTTTAAACATCATTCAGCATGATGTTCTTTTGAGATGGCCTTAAGCAAAGTACATTTATACAAGTGGATGCTGTAAGTTTAGTTGTTTAAGAGACTTTTTTTTTATTTGACATGAAAAAGTGATGTCAAACCATCCCTAGCTACTAAAGGAAATATAAGTAATAATCCTTTAATTTAATTTTCATCATGTCAAAGCAAAGTTTAGACACTATTTATGGCTAACATGCTCTAATTTTACAGAAACTTCCTACAGTTATTGTATTGTCTATTTAGGCTCATTTAGCAGTTTGGCAGTTGTTCTGTACTGTTGTTTTGCACTGAATATAATATATAATTCCATAAAATATGCAACTCAGTCAGGGGTCACCAGTTTACTCAATTATAGAAAAAGGGACCCTGAGGAAAACATTTGGGAACCACTGATGTCGACTGAACAGAAAGACCTAACACGATGTAAATATCTCTGTGACCTACTGGAAATTCTTTGAATGCTGCTGGAAATAAAGCATCTTTACTGTAAAAGGTCTGACTTGAGTACAGCTTTTTGTCACCTGCTGCTGCCACTAAATAGCATTGCAATTGGTGAAGAGTGTATTATGACTTGGTTAGGATTTGAAACTAAAGTTTAGGATGTCGAGTATGACTTGAGACTTGTCTGATGTGACTTAGGAGTTGTCTTGGGACTTAAGTGCACAGAGTTCAGACTTGATGAACTC
>NW_024679983.1:0-352 GCF_008729295.1 Plectropomus leopardus | reverse complement strand
ACAAAGCCTCTGAATCAACTAAAGTAAAACAGATTATAAGCATTAAGGTGTATGCTTATTAATGCAATTTCAAGACTTTTAAACAAGGTGAACTATAGACTTCCTGTCAACTGTTGATCCTTTCACAGCCAACCTATCCTGCTTTGTGTCATTGTTATGCAAGACATTACAAAAACATTAGAATTAGACCACAATTTTTTGGTGGAAATTCTTGCCAGACAAATTATTATCAAAAGCAGAGTATTTGAAGTCTTAAAACGTGTCTGATGGTATTTTTAATCATTTCAATTGTCACTTATGCAGTTTGCTTGCTGCTCAGTTAAAGATGAGGGTTCGAAGAGCCTCCCGAACT
>NW_024679982.1:0-526 GCF_008729295.1 Plectropomus leopardus | reverse complement strand
TAATAAAAAGGTTGATTTTTATTTTAAAGAAAAGAGATGATTAAAAGTTAAAAATGTTCTTTTAAAAAAGTTCAATTATTTTTTGACAATAATCATCAAATAGTTCAACATATTTTTGGAAGAGTCAGAGGGAGATGATTGGAAGTTCATATTTTTTAAAAATAGTGAAATTATTTTCTTAAAGGGAAAGAGATAAATTGAATTTCATAATAATTAAAAAAAAATAGTTTTAAAATATTTTTAAAGAGGGAGATAGATTATTGGAAGTTAATGATTTTTTAAAAAGTTCAATTATTTTTTATAAAAGGGAAAGAGATTATTGGAATTTAATAATAATCAACAAATAGTTCATCATATTTTTGGAAGAGTCAGAGGAAGATGATTGGAAGTTAATTTTTTTTTTTTAAATAGTGAAATTATTTTCTTAAAGGGAAAGAGATAAATGGACGTTAATAATAATTTTTAAAAATATTTTTAAAATATTTTGAAGAGGGAGATAGATGATAGGACATTAATATTTTAAAAA
>NW_024679981.1:0-332 GCF_008729295.1 Plectropomus leopardus | reverse complement strand
AAAACTCTTAAAACACCTCCATCTGCATTAAATAGCGTGCCAGAGCACGCCATGGCATAGAAAGTTGCAAAAACTGACAAAAACACCATATTTTGGCATGTCAAAAAAATGACCCAAAAAAAAGCAAGGCTATAGTATGGCAAAAATGTCAAAAAATGACATGTCCCAAAAACACTTAAAAACAACTTAAACCTGCATTAAATAGTGTGCCAAAGTACACCATAGCATAGAAAGTTGCAAAAACGGACAAAAACGCCATATTTTGGCATGTCGAAAAAATGACCCAAAAAGCAAGGCTATAGTATGGCAAAAATGTCAAAAAATGACATCTC
>NW_024679980.1:0-207 GCF_008729295.1 Plectropomus leopardus | reverse complement strand
TCAATTCCAAGACACCAGGACAGCTTGACACACTTACCCTTGTAGAAGGTGTCTGAATGTAGGGCTGCCTTTGAAGATTGTGTCTGTGCTCTGCCAGCATTTCCTGGATGAATAACATCAGGTAAAACTCTCTCCCACAGTCAACTCTGACCTGGTTCCATAGTCCATAGGAAAGCACAGCAGGTCTGAGAATAAACAAACAAAAAA
>NW_024679979.1:0-584 GCF_008729295.1 Plectropomus leopardus | reverse complement strand
GGGGCCTCGTTGGGCCTCGCTGGGCCTCGCTGGGCCTCGTTGGGCCTCGTGGGGCCTCGTTGGGCCTCGTGGGGCCTCTTGGGGCCTCGTGGGGCCTCGTTGGGCCTCGTTGGGCCTCGTGGGGCCTCATGGGGCCTCGTTGGGCCTTGTGGGGCTCCGGAAGCTGAGGTGTGGTCATGTCTCCTGTTTGTCACATGACTCCTGATGTTCGATTGGGTGAGTGAGATTATGTCACCAGGAGACGTGATGTCATCAGTTGGACCTCATTTATATTCGTGTTTCACTGCAGACTCGAGGAGGCCCCGCCCCCTCCTCTCAGAGGTCAGAGGTCAGAAACGAGGGGGCGGGGCCTCCACAAATCTCATTAAACAGGAGGTGACACACACACACACACACATATCCAACAACATGTAAACACATACTTTAAATTCTGCATCAGAGGAAACTGAAAGCCTCAGCTGTACACTTTAACCCTTTAGAGACTGTTTGTTATTAAACCTTTAGAGACTTTTATTAACCTTTTAGTGACTGTCTCATTTTAGTCTCTTTTCTTCTTCCTGTTGTGATAACTGTGTGTGTGTTGT
>NW_024679978.1:0-250 GCF_008729295.1 Plectropomus leopardus | reverse complement strand
GTCTCTGTCCATCTCTCTGTGTGTCTCTCTGTTTCTCTGTCATGTCTCTGTCCATCTCTGTGTGTCTCTGTCCGTCTCTGTCCATCTCTCTGTGCGTCTCTGTCCATCTCTGTGTGCCTCTGTCCGTCTCTGCGTGTCTCTGTCCGTCTCTGCGTGTCTCTGTCCGTCTTGGCGTGTCTCTGTCTGTCTCTGCGTGTCTCTGTGTGTCTCTGTCCATCTCTCTGTGTCTCTGTCTGTCTCTGCGTGTCTC
>NW_024679977.1:0-470 GCF_008729295.1 Plectropomus leopardus | reverse complement strand
ATGGTTGAACTGTACCTGTGTCACTTTCAAATGATCTTTTACAGTTTTAGTGGTTAGTCTGTGGTTCCTTCCAAGACAATGTCCAGTAACAGGCCTACTATTGCCCCATCAGTAATTATATATTAATGAGATATGTTGTTTGTTGTTGTTGTTTTATCAATTTCAATTCACACTTTCACTTTTGTTCTTAGACATGGCATCTGCTGACAGTCTCCTATCTGAAGATCAGTTTCTGTGCTCCATCTGTCTGGAAGTGTTCACTGATCCAGTCACCATACCATGTGGACACAACTTCTGCAAGACCTGCATCACAGAACACTGGGATATTAATGTCCAGAGTCGGTGTCCTTTGTGTAACAAACAGTTTGACAGAAGACCTGAACTCCATGTCAACACTTTTATATCTGAGATGGCTGCTCAGTTCAGACAGTCAGTTCTAAATAAAATCAGCAGCAGCTCAGAGCAGCAAC
>NW_024679976.1:0-771 GCF_008729295.1 Plectropomus leopardus | reverse complement strand
CATTATGTAGCAGTTATTTTGAAACTTTCTGTTTCAACAAAGCTGTGGTTAACTTGTGATTAGGTTTAGGCACAAAAGCAGTTGAACATGGTTAGGAAAAGATCATGTTTTGGTTTAAAATACCCAGTTTGGGGGCTCAATGCAGGGTAATGCCTTTGTAAAAAAAAAAAATAGCAGCTTTTCATGCTACCTTCGAAGAAAAACAGCAATGGGTTAATAAAAAAAAAAAAAAACACTCATTCTTGATGCCTAATAAGCCACTGGAAAAATATTGACAGGTTGCCAAAAAAGCCGTTCAGCCATAGGTTTCTAATTAGGCTGCTGGAAAAATATCAATGGGTCACGAAAGAAGCCCCTGGAAAAACCGGTTGCTACAAACACCCACATTTGTTGCCTTAATAGCCGCTGGAAAAACTGGAACAGCTAGCTTCAAAATGCCCATGTTTGGGACCCAAATATCTGCTGGGAAAGAAAAGACAGGTTCCCGGAAAAACAGCAACAGATTGCTAAAAAATCTGCTGGAAAAACAATGATGGGTCACTATAAAAAACCCTTATTTGATGCCTAAAAATTATCTGGCAATTGGTTTCTGAGAAAGCAACTGGGAAAACATGATGGGTTGCCACAAAACACTAAAAAAGCCACTGAAAATAGTGACAGGCTGCTACAAACCCATTACACGACAAACATACTACACCCACATTTGTTGCCTAAAAATTAGCTTGAAAAACAGTGACAGGTTGCCCCAAAACACCCACATTTGGTTCCTTA
>NW_024679975.1:0-909 GCF_008729295.1 Plectropomus leopardus | reverse complement strand
CCGCCACTTGTTAGAGTACATTCAAGAAATGAGGAGAGAGAGAGAGAGACTGCAGATGTTGCATTGTAGCACACTCAAGCATTTCAAGCATCAGCTGAGGAAATTTCTAGGGGAAGCTTTTTTTCCTAAGGAACGATCCAAGGAACGACCCAAGGAACGACCCAAGGAACGACCCAAGGAACGACCCAAGGAAGCGCAGGGTCGAGTTTGAAGTGGTTAATGTGAAAGGTTCTCGAGAAAGCTGCAACCAGCAAGGCCAGAAGCCAAGCAATCAACCCGTTCTGAACAGGAATGTTTGGAGTGGGCATTACACAGTGTTGGGGACTAACTAGTTACATGTAACTTGTTACAGTAATTAAATTAGAAAAAAGTCATTGTAATCAGATAAAGTTACGGAGAAAAATGTAATTAAGTTACAGTTATGAATCAATATGTTGGTGATTACAAAAGAGTACATGAAAAAAAGAAACTATTTTCTGTAAAAAGTTTATATATTGAGTAAAACATTCATTCTGTTGCTTTACATCTTTTTGCCGTGCATGACTGCCTTTTTTGGCATAGTTTTGGACAGTGTGGGTCAGCAAAGCCATTGAGACAAATTTGAGCACAACCCTTATGCACTTATGTTCTTAGGTCTTTTCAGCTTTATTGCCCTGTTTAAAAATAATCAAGAAGTAATCAAGTCTCAGAAGTTAGATTACTTTGAAATAATTCAAATAGTTATGTAATGTATAACATTTTTAACAGAGCAACTAGTAGTCTGTAACCCATCACATTTCAAAAGTTACCCTCCCAACACTGGCACTGCACTAGTTAGTTCAAAGTCAAGTATGAACAAGTTTGAATAAAACGTTTGATTTATATATTGTAGATTACTGAATATTATTCTTATCTATCTATTTCTTGGAA
>NW_024679974.1:0-255 GCF_008729295.1 Plectropomus leopardus | reverse complement strand
TGTGGCAATAATTATACACAGATCAATACAATTTAAGGAACTTAATATGATTCAAGACAAAGACGGACGTTATGCAATTGTACAAGGAACTCTAGGTAACACACCTGTAATATTACCAAATGTTTATGCCCCTAATTGGGATAACAGACAGTTCTTTCAAAATATATTCTCACTCCTTCCTGATCTTGACAGGTACAATTTCATACTTGGGGGGATTTCAGTTGTGTTCTGCATCCAACACTAGACCGCTCCCAT
>NW_024679973.1:0-1187 GCF_008729295.1 Plectropomus leopardus | reverse complement strand
TTAAAAGAAGGGAACTCATTAGAAATGTGGCCATGAAACTATACAGTAAGTCACATCAGTTCTTGGTGGGTAACTGTCAGAATGGTGGCCAGGTCTGCACTAACGATGCTATCTACTAATCGTTATTTTACAAGAACATATCTCAAAAATTCAGGAAATTGCATTCTCTCATTAGAAGTCAGCTCTATGTGCCACAAATAGTTGTTGTTGTTGTTGTTGTTTTCAAATCCAAGCTCCTGGCTTTGTTGTTGCTGTTAGCCAGCAGCAGCTGTGAAAAACTTTCCAGCCTCAGCAGCTTAGCTGTTGTTCCTTGCAGCTGTTTTTTTCCCTCCCAACACTCCTTTTGGACTGCATCTTGTGTTTTACATGATTGATAGTTTAACAATGAAGAACTGGTTATGTGATCACACTAGGTGCAAAACGTCTTGATGAGAGCATTCTGCAATATCAAACAGGAGATGTTTTGCAAGCAGAAATAAGACTAAAGACTACTGTATGTTTTACATGCACAGTGCCCTAATATTTCATTATTATTACAAATGTTTTACGATTAAGTTTGCCACACACAGCATCTTGCCTCTTTATGGTCCATGCGTTGTCATAGGTAAGTGGTACACAAACCACCTTGCCAACAGTTTGCAAGACTGTTGCTCAAAATAAAATCCCATGTCTTTTTATCATTCCGTGTCCCCTCTCTTAATTAGGATGTTTTTGCAGGTTTGTGAGCAGAACTTGAGTTCTGTTTTTCCCCTCAGCAACAGCTTAAGGAGTTTCAGTCATAGTATAGTATACAGTATACATATCCCAATACTGTTTCTAGTGAATAATCACTCAAAAATAGAAAATCGATACGTGACAACAGATGATTTAATCCCAGCAGGCTGCCAGAAATAAGTGAATGTTAGGGAAACTCTGACTAGGATATTAAAAGGTTTTGGATATGCTCAAATTTCACAAAGCCAACCTTTGTGAAATTTGTGCATGTAGACGACTGTGCAAAAGTCTTAGGCTACCTTGAACTTTGTTATTTTAGCAAGGTTAAAATGGTTGTGCACATTTGTTTATCATGAGTCTCTTTAAAATAAAACCAGAACATATGAGAAATATGTATACAGCTTTAAAAACATAAATATTTCAGGGGTGAAAAATTAATCTGGAAAATATAAATAAAAAAAAATATTTAAAAA
>NW_024679972.1:0-293 GCF_008729295.1 Plectropomus leopardus | reverse complement strand
TTTATTTATGCTATAAAAGTCAAATGTCACCTGCCACGGATAAGACTCGAACCAGCAACCTCAGGCACACTAAACACCTGAGTTACCAACTGAGCTAAACCTCCAGACACTATAATTGTTTTCGACGTTCTCTTTAGCTCAGTATTGGCAGTGACATCTGTCATAAACTCAACTTATTTATGAGTCAGGCCAATAATCAACCAAGTTCTTGGCAGGGAAAATTCAGTATTCGGTATATGAAAATTAAGGACACAATTGTGTGTTTTTTTTAACTGTTTTAAGTGTTCGCTGGG
>NW_024679971.1:0-747 GCF_008729295.1 Plectropomus leopardus | reverse complement strand
CTAAAGGGAACGTCGAAAAAATGCAAAGTGTCTGGAGGTTTAGCTCCATTGGTTAAGCAGGCAGTTAGTGTCCTTGAGGTTGGTAGTTCAAGTCTTATCTGACACAGGTCAATTTTGGAGTTGGGTTGAGAGACAGGAAGGACAGTCAAGAGACAGTAAGTTGGGGGAAAGACAAGAAGTTAGGTAAAGAGACAGGAAAGTCAGTCAAGTTACAGGCAGTTGGGTTGTGAGACAGAAAGGACATTCAAGAGACAGGAAGCTGAGGTGAGAAACAGGAAGTTGGGTTGAGAGACAGGAAGGTTAGTCAAGTTACAACAAGTTAAGTTGAGAGACAGGAAGTTGAGTGAAGGCAGAAAATGGTGGTAGAGGATGAGAGTATTAGAGGTGAAAATAGGAATCAGGAATCACAGCAGGTTAAGTAGAAGGGTCAGAAAGTACAAAGTAAGGGGCTGGAATAGGAAAGTCAGGAAAGTGGCAGAGTAGTAAAGTAGGAAAGACAAGAACATTGTACAACCCAGCCTAGCACGAGTCTAGAAAGATAAAAGAAGGGTCTGATACATCCCTTGGGTCTTGAACAAAAGGTAGCAGTCCTAAAACGATTTGGCTGTAGTTTAATACAGTTTAGACACTGATTGTGATATTGTAGAACAAATTAAGGCATGTAAAGTTGAGTTATATCGTTTTGGGTGATAAATCAGGCGAAGTTGTCCCAAAACAGGTAAAACCAGTATCGGCAGCGACGTCTGT
>NW_024679970.1:0-305 GCF_008729295.1 Plectropomus leopardus | reverse complement strand
CACATTCCTGATTATGGAGTCGCCAACAATCAGCGTAGTAGGGGAGATAAGCGGTCGAAGAGTTGCAGGTTCGGCTCGGCTCGGCTCGGTGTCATCTGTGTGTAACGCGTTCACCGGCCTGGGATGGATGGACGTAGCCGGGGACTGTGGCAGGAGCTGAGCGGCGTCTTTCCCAGCAGAGCAGCCCCTTGCTGGAGAGCGGTTTACAGGGCGAGGGGTAAACTGCACACGGCCAGGTCGTGAAGAGGGGGCGTGACGACGAGAGCGGAGATCTACAGTAGAGTCGGACTGCTTGGACATAGGCA
>NW_024679969.1:0-221 GCF_008729295.1 Plectropomus leopardus | reverse complement strand
GTGTGTTGCAGTGCTGTTGTGCATATGTAAATGTGTTATGACTATATAAGGCCGAGGGGTGAGTGTGTTGGCGTCAGCATGAGGCTTATGAGCTTGCGTAGCAGAAGATGTCATGCTTTTTAGTACCAGGCGCTGTCATACTGGGGGTGGGACACATACACACACACACACACGCACACACACACACACACACAAACACACATTCATTCAAATGAGTGCAT
>NW_024679968.1:0-377 GCF_008729295.1 Plectropomus leopardus | reverse complement strand
AAATAAATTAATGAAAATTAGCAAGAATTAGTAAAAAGTGAAAGAAATTGCCTGAAATAAAAACAAAAACAAAAACAAAAAATTACCTGAAAAGGGTTCTTTAAAAATCATAATAATTCTGTAACATTGTTTTAAATATGCAATCATGATACTTATATCGTTTTTCTAACTTAACTTTTTTCCTTGACATTTTTCTTAGCTTAAAAAAATCTACAACTTTTTTTTTTTTAATAATTTCTTTACAAGTTGCAGTTACATTTCTTAAGTTGCTGATTGCCATTTTTTCCTCATTTTTGGAGGAAATCTAACCACCTTGTTTAGGGTTCAGAGGTTTTAATACTTATGAAACGCATCTAAAAGCAGCACAAGTGATTGTG
>NW_024679967.1:0-204 GCF_008729295.1 Plectropomus leopardus | reverse complement strand
ATTTGGATTGGATTGTCTGCTGTGTACGACCTTTAAAGTCTTCTGTTGTAGAAGAGGGAACTGAGAGTTTTTAAATGGGTGTACTGGCATGCAAAATTACCAGCACATTTATGGATTGTGTCTTTAACAGAGGCTGACTACTCATTTTGTATTGAATTAAATGATTTGCCATCTCTCTGTGTGCATGCTGCAGTGACCAGAGGG
>NW_024679966.1:0-303 GCF_008729295.1 Plectropomus leopardus | reverse complement strand
GTTGGATTCATCTTTATGTGTATTTTCAGACATATTTCATTTTTGAAAAATAATAATAATGATAATAATTTTGTGGCCACCCTGAATTTACATAAAGGACCCCCTGTCAAAGATCCATGCATCATATCATGTGTTTACATTTAAGAACAGTATTTACTGTAAATGTGAGTGTATAGGTTCTTAAGTGCTTTTACTTTTTTGGCTCTATTATCATATTATTATTAAGTTAACAGTTGGTCAACATGTTGATATATTATTTTTAATTTTATTGATATATCATATTTATTGAGATATATGCCCATC
>NW_024679965.1:0-575 GCF_008729295.1 Plectropomus leopardus | reverse complement strand
TGTGTGTGTGTGTGTGTGTGTGTGTGTGTGTGTGTGTGTAGCTGCGTGTGACGGGGCCCAGCAGCGGTGACGAGGCCATCAGGAGCAGCTACAGGCTGCTGGGGGTGGTGTCCCTTCTCCAGCTCCTCGTCACTGTGTGTCTGCAGCTCAACACCCTGAGACAGAAGCAGCGAGCACGACAGGAGTGGAAGCTCTACAGGAACCTCAGGTACAGCACCTCCACATGGACATGTCGATGCTGTCCACGTCCCCCTGAAACACACTCTGTCTCTGAAGCTTTTGGCTGCTGCCAGCTTCACTGTGTGTGTATCCAGTTTAACCAAGTGATGAGGCAGCTGGTTATGGAGGCTTTGGAAGTGTAAAGACCAGGGATACTCAGATTGCTTTGCTTAGGGGCCACTTTTCAGGGGCCAGTTGCAGCAGCCCCATACATGTTTCTAGGAGTTTAGGACGTTTTAGGATGAAAATAGTTGGGGGACCACTCAGCACCCTATCAGGGCCAGATTTGGTTTGCAGGCCGCAAGTCGAGTATAACTTGTACAGGCTTTATCAACGGGTACTTAATTAATTATCTG
>NW_024679964.1:0-299 GCF_008729295.1 Plectropomus leopardus | reverse complement strand
GGGCCATGTGCTGTTAAGTTGCTCATTTCCTTCTCCCTTTTTTTTTGCAAGAAATAAAACCAATTAGATCAAGTTTCAAAGGGTTAACCAGTACTTACATCATCATCCAAAACTGAAAATAACCTGTCATACACTGGAACTGTCCTTTAATTCATCAATGTGTGAGCTGCGGACAGCTGCCTTCCTAAAATCAGATTAATACAGTGAATACGGTGGTGTATGGAGGCTATCGTGGGTGTTGAATCCATCCGCCCATCCATCAACATCACCTCCCCTCTTCCAGAGAGAACCCCCACACA
>NW_024679963.1:0-250 GCF_008729295.1 Plectropomus leopardus | reverse complement strand
AGCAGTAAGATCTTTGTAGAGATCCTCATCGATGATTTTTGATTTAAGCAACTCAGTAGCAGTGACATCCTTTCTAATGCCATGGAAGTTTCCAACTTCAGTTGTCTCTGTGATGGTAGTGGTGATTGTAGGATTTACTTTGCAGCTGTCCACTTTTGTTTCTGGTGGTTGGCAAATGACCATTGGTGGCGACGATGAAGACGTCATGGTTTGCCGCTGAATGATTGTCAGGATGATCTCCAAGAAGCGT
>NW_024679962.1:0-1062 GCF_008729295.1 Plectropomus leopardus | reverse complement strand
ACAGTTGTTGGGATTGGCAACAAAGTCACAGATGGTTAGGTTTAGGAGAAAGAGGCACATGGTAAGATGTAGAAGACAGAACCTTATATCAATACAAGAATGAACACCGGACTCTCCTTATATTACGTTGTTGTCACTACCAGCGTTTCAATCTGTTTCTTCCGTGTTTCATGCACACGTACCCGGCTCTGTCTGGCCGCATTCTCACACAATGCTGCTTGTGTGCTAATCATGTTAACGTGCCTGGTGCCATCCAACCGGCTGCCGGTGTATAATAACAACAACAGCTGTTCTGTTCGGTTGAGTTCTCAGATGACGTCGTCCAGTCACGTTCCAGGTGAGCACGAAAGGTGCCCTTTGGCGTCATGCTTGTACACACAGATGGTCTGACCACGACTGAACAACACTGCAATCCACAGAGCAACACTGCTGATCCACTACTGGATAGGTTTACCTCACGCCTATCTGGTTTTCACTTTTGCCTGTTTTCAACCTTAAGTAAACCTTTTCATTTTACCAGCCTGGTCTCAGAGTTGTGCTTTTGGGTTCAAACCTGTTTTGTATTTTACAGCTCCAGCAGGCGCCTGGGAAAAAAAATCAGTTACAATATCAGCACTGCTTCATCAGTTGTTCAATGTCCAACAACGACTGACTTCACTCTCCATCAAACAGACCACAAAAATGCTGCGATCATCCTGCTGACTTTTTAACGACGCCTGACTGAAACATTGCACTTTGTGAAATAAAGTGAAAACACACATGGGTAGATTACTGAACAGGCCTAAGGGGGACATGCCCAGAGGCCCCCTGGCCTCTTCACTTCCAAAATGTCACTCAAATTAACACATAGCAACCAGGAAGAGACTCAAAATGAGCACAGAGAGATGCAAGGGAACTGCGAAGCAACAAAAAAACCAAAGAAGACACAAAAATGACCTCAAAAAGACACAAAATTTCCTCAGTGATAAACAAAATTACCTCAAAGAGACCAAAATTACCTCAAAAAGACACAAAACAACCACAAGTCGACACAAAAAGACATCAAAGAGATGCAAAACCAAC
>NW_024679961.1:0-817 GCF_008729295.1 Plectropomus leopardus | reverse complement strand
AAAACCTCCTTAAATAGCGTGTTTACACACGCCACAGCAAAGAAAGTTGCGAAAACGGCCAAAAACACAATAAATTGCATGTTGAAAAAAAGATCCAAAATGCAAGGCTATAGTATGGCAAAAGTGTCAAAATGTGACACGTCCCAAAAACAGCTGAAAACAGTTGAAAACCTTCTTAAATAGCGTGTTTACACATGCCACAGCAAAGAAAGTCGCGAAAACGGCCAAAAACACAACGAAAACAGCATGTCGAAAAAATGATCCAAAATGCAAGGCTATAGTATGGCAAAAATGTTGAAATTTGACACGTCCCAAAAACAGCTGAAAAGTGTTGGAAACCTCCTTAAATAGCGTGTTTACACACGCCACAGCAAAGAAAGTCGCAAAAATGGCCAAAAACACAACGAAAATAGCATGTCAAAAAAATGACCCAAAAGGCAAGGCTATAGTATGGCAAAATTGTGAAAATCTGACACGTTCCAAAAACAGCTGAAAACAGTTCAAAACCTCCTTAAATAGCGTGTTTACACACGGCACAGCAAAGAAAGTCGCAAAAACGGCCAAAAACACAATAAAATTGCATGTCGAAAAAAAGATCCAAAATGCAAGGCTATAGTATGGCGAAAGTGTCAAAATGTGACACGTCCCAAAAACAGCTGAAAACAGTTCAAAACCTCCTTAAATAAGGTGTTTACACATGCCATAGCAAAGAAAGTCGCAAAACGGCCAAAAACACAACGAAAACAGCATGTCGAAAAAATTATCCAAAAGCAAGGCTATAGTATGGCAAAATTGTGAAAATTTGACACGTTCCAAA
>NW_024679960.1:0-236 GCF_008729295.1 Plectropomus leopardus | reverse complement strand
TGTGGTTTAAGATATTATGTTTACATTACTGACATGATTACTGAAATAACTGATTGCAGTTATTAATCAGACCCCAGGTATTCAGACTGCAGGTATTAGTCAGACTCAAACTGGGCCAAAACAATACACTTTCATGTAATATTGCTTAATTAACTGCTGAACCTTCCTGTGATGGAGGAAAGTTTGTTGTCATCGAGATGAAATACTTTCAGATCATTAACCATCCTGAGGTGAAG
>NW_024679959.1:0-305 GCF_008729295.1 Plectropomus leopardus | reverse complement strand
GACACTAACGGAGGAGAAGAGAGGAGCAGAGAGGAGCAGGTAAGGAGGGGACTGTCACTCCGCACTTTTTGACTCTCTCGAAACTCCCAAATTAAAGACGGGGGCTGCGCACGCGCACAGTAAAGTGTTTTAAACGTGAACGAGGTGCACGCGCATGTCAGTGTGAATCATAGACAGTTTATAAAGAAATAAATCACATATAAATATATAAATCTGTTTTTACTGTGATGTTATATCACAGCTGATCGATAATATCACAGACTGATCGATCAGCTGTAATATTGATCACAGATGTCATCCATAAA
>NW_024679958.1:0-500 GCF_008729295.1 Plectropomus leopardus | reverse complement strand
CCCCTTGGTGATCTTTTTTGTCTTATCTGTAGTGGCAGAACATTACCGGCGGAAACACTTAAGTATAGAGTGTTGTGATGTTTATTAAAACTTAAGCAATATCTGCTGCCTCACATTTGAAACACAGCTTTGGTGTGACGCATAGGTAGTCGACTCACTAGATGTAAATTGTGGCTTAAATCTTTACTTGCCATTGGCCTGATGTTTAGGTTGACACTCCCCCCCCCCCCCCCCCCACCCCTTCTGCTGTGTGCTTGTTACCGTTTCAAAAGCCAGTTACAGTCTAATAACCTCCTCATTAAATGACAAGTCTGACAAAGATTTGGATTGTGCTCTAAGACATGCCTATTTTTTTCCTTCAGTAAATTATTATAAAGATCTACAAAGAATAAAACAGCCTGTGAACACACCTTGGAAAAGCCCTGGACTCTCATGCCCGGTGTTGATTTCTTTTTTTTTTTGACATGGTCATTATTTTTTTTAAGTGATTGATAACAAGC
>NW_024679957.1:0-487 GCF_008729295.1 Plectropomus leopardus | reverse complement strand
AAGAGACTAATTATGATGGGACACTGTGTCACAGCATCCAGTACAGATCTGGAGACAAACGGTACATGTTAGTTGGACCCAGAATGAGTATAGGATCTACTATAGTCCCTGGCAGCCATGCGAACACACTAGTGCTCCCTGACAGGAGGAGGACATCTGGAGAGGTAATTCTTTTTTTTTTTTTTTAAACCATTTACAGAATGCTCAACTATATTAGTCCAAAACGTTATAGAAAGAGACACTTGATGTTTTTATTTGCCGTTTTCTCACTGCTTGTTTGAATTGTGCTGTCCATGGTGCTGAATTTTCAATGTGGGAGGCGGGTGTTTTTCTGTTGTTTTGTTTTTGGCAATCAAATTAGTGGCAGTTAGACCCAGGTGGGCATTTGCTCGGCTTGTTGTTCTGAATAACTTATATTTCCCATTCAGTTAGCATCCTTGAGGCCAGTCACGTGTTTTCCATTACACTGTTCTATACGGCCTTATTA
>NW_024679956.1:0-382 GCF_008729295.1 Plectropomus leopardus | reverse complement strand
TTAATCATAGTACAGTAATACTACTGGGAATATCAGAAAGTATCAGTGGTGAATGGGATTTATTGTTAAACATGTTAATGAAATCAAATAATTTCAAATGGCTGTTTTTCAACAATGATGTTAATGAATGATTGATTATTAAGACTCTGTATCACTTTCTTCTGAGTGTTTCCTGCTTTTCAATAAAGACAACTTTGCATGCGAAATGTGTTTGCTTCAGTCTTTACACAATAGAAACTTCACTGTAGTATTTTAGTGTTTTCATCATCTTATTCCCATCACTGTCATGCCAACAAATCAGCGCCCATATTTATCAAAGTGCTTAAGTTACTCAGAAGAAAAGTACAACAGTACTAGTATCAAAATATATTTAAAGTACAAA
>NW_024679955.1:0-214 GCF_008729295.1 Plectropomus leopardus | reverse complement strand
ACACACACACACACACACACACACACACACAGACACACAGGATGAGGGTTTTATTGAGTGCAGTATCGAGGCTGCTGGCTGTTTCATCTGTTTCATTCATCACACTGACATGATAATGCACACAGAGACCTCTGAGTGTGTGTGTGTGTGTGTGTGAGTGTGTGTGAGTGTGTGTGTGTGTGTGTGTGTGTGAGTGTGTGTGTGTGTGTGTGTG
>NW_024679954.1:0-202 GCF_008729295.1 Plectropomus leopardus | reverse complement strand
TGTGTGTGTGTGTGTGTGTGTGTGTGTGTGTGTGTGTGTGTGTGTGTAGTCCTTTCTTGTCATTCCCAGACATGACTGCCTCTGAAACTGAACAAGTCGCTGCCCTCTTTGAAGAGAGAGAGGATTAGCAATTAATTCTGATCTCTTTTTTTTTTCCCAGAACTTCATTAGAGTTTAACTTCCACAGGCTCTAATCTGATCC
>NW_024679953.1:0-392 GCF_008729295.1 Plectropomus leopardus | reverse complement strand
TAACTTTTTGTCATATTTACTAAAACTATATACCCACAGTAGTTCATGCGACAGATAATTTGTAAAATAAAAAAATCATGTTCCTCCTCCTCCTTTTGGTGCTTTCTATTAGCACTGCAAGGACTACTGTCACACTGTTGACCTAGGCAGCACTGATCAATCATGAATCAAGATGCTGTTACTGCATTACCTGTTTCTCACCTCAGATGAGACAAAGTTGGTGTACTGTTAAGCTGAAAAATGAGAAAGTTTGTGAGCCAGTCAAGTTAAAAAAAACAAGCCAAAACCAAACATTGCCCACTGGCTGGAGCAAACTCTCTCATTTTACACCTAAACGGTACCCTAAAATATTTTTCTGAGAACATTTGAGGGAAATCTGGCTTTAGTTGAAG
>NW_024679952.1:0-867 GCF_008729295.1 Plectropomus leopardus | reverse complement strand
TTCATTTTCTTTAACCCCCTCATGTGCAGGCACCCAGCAAAACTGTGCGACAATACCATCCCTGTGAAGTCTGAGCAAGCTGTGCTGAAGTTCAATGACTAAGTCTTCTTTGACAGTTTGTTGACTGTAAACTTTCCAAAAAAGCTTGTGAGTCTGTGCACACCACCACCCTATCTGGTCTGACCTCCTCTACCCACTGCAGACTGACAATGACAGCCACCATCTCTGCAGTATATATCGACAAATGATCTGACAGTCTCTGGTATGTGCACACATATTCCCACACACCCCTGTGTATTCTTAGATCCATCTGCATAAAATTTAAAGTAGCCGAAATAGTTACTCCTTAGGTATACACTTATTTAAACACCCACCTCACTTATTCTCCATTCCCTTTTCATTTTCCAGGATGCTCTTATCAAGCTTCACCTCAGGGTATAGCCATGGAGGAACCACCCAAACCCTCGCCTTTGAAACTTGGCATACTCCCAACAGTTCTGTAATGCGTTGGTGACTGGGTTTTCCTCTCCACTTCCTTTAAGCTTGACCCAGTATGCAAGTGCTGGATTTTCCCTCCTTATATCAAGAGGAGTTCCATTTGCCTCTATTATTATTGCATTCACTGGGGTTGTCCTCATAGCACCTCTGCAAGCTCTATACTGCAGTCTGTCCACTTTTTGTAATTCTGATTTTGATGCTGCTCTATAAACTACACACCCACAATCTAATGTTGACCTAATAAGTGCTAGCCTGTCACCGCTCTCACTGCGTTTTAAAAACAAGGATTTTCTTCTTTGATGCATTAGTTCAATACATTAGGTAGACCTCTAGTGGCCAAACTGATAATCGCATGCAGCATGTATGATT
>NW_024679951.1:0-1343 GCF_008729295.1 Plectropomus leopardus | reverse complement strand
CTTTCCCAGACCTGCATGGTCAAATACACTTAGTGAGTCAGCGCAAAGAGCTGCTGGATTTGGGGTGAGTCAGAGCTTCTCTGTGTAAACTTAAACCAAATCAGAATGTGATAAACTAAACTGGATTAAATAATCAGAGCATGTTCAGTCTCATAATCAGACTTTGAGTTCAATTGCCTGCAAAAACAGATCCAGCATAATTCTTGAAGGGAAAAGTTGGCACTGTCTGTGTGTGGATGCAGAATCAGTATTGATGGTAAATGTGGTTGATTGAAGCAATAAATTTGTCAGATATTGACAGAGACAGCTGAGTTTTCAGCTGCAAAATCTGTTGTTTGTCCTGCCTCCAGTGCTGTCATTTGATGTGGCAGTGACTTAGTTAGAGACAAGGAAGAACTGCAGATAATTTTAGCCTGGATTTTTAGTCTACAACCTAGGGCAATCAGGAATCATGCTCTAGATGCTGATCAAAAACAAAACTTCCCTGTACTCTTTTCTTTTATTGCAAACTCTGCTTTTACGGTTGCAATCCTCCAACCCATACCACATTGGCTGTATGATCCTCCCCTGTAATAAGACCCACCAGAGCATAAAGGTTGCATTTTTAAACATGTGATTAATGTGAAATGGTCACAGTTGCTCCAAAACTAAGTGGTTAGATTTAGGCATTTGTAAAAAAAAAAAGATTATGGTGAAGCTTTTAATTACTTTGTCAGAAATTTAACATAACACAACATATCCATCACATCCTATGTTATGCTACATATGTTACACACTATGTCACACTGCAATACATCGCAAAACAAACCAACACTGACTTTTGATTGCACACGGGGGACAAACACTGGTCTCCTGGGTGAAAGTCCTGTGTTTGTTTGCAGACTTTGTCGCTCTTTATATTACATCACCTAATTTCCACTTTTGCTCCTGTCATAATTGTTACAGCCACTAAAGGTCGCCAGCTAACAATATAATTATAAATATAGATTTTGCTGCTTGTACAACAACATATGTAGTCATATTTTGGAGGAGGACACTCTCCCCAAAATATAAGTGCTATTATAAACAAGGAAACATTTTACAGTATTTTGGCTGACTCTGATATTCCGCCATAGCCTGTGTGTTCGAGTCAGAGTATACGACCAATGAAATGCAGCTGAGAAGACAGGACGAGGCTGCCACTGTACTAACCGTGGATTTATTATTATTTTGCTTCATTTCATTATTAGACTTGATTTGGAACAACCTGTGGCAATTACTGAGTCCTGATTACAGTTAACACCAACAGGCTGCAGATGAGCAGTGGTCGCAGTGTTAAACAATAGTTGTTGCAATACCATGTT
>NW_024679950.1:0-222 GCF_008729295.1 Plectropomus leopardus | reverse complement strand
TGTGTTGTTGCAATAGTAATCCTGCTCAGTACGAGAGGGACCGCAGGTTCAGACATTTGGTGTATGTGCTTGGCTGAGGAGCCAATGGTGCGAAGCTACCATCTGTGGGGTTATGACTGGACGCCTCTAAGTCAGAATCCCGCCTAGACGTAACGATACCATAGCGCCGCGGATTTTCGGTTGGCCCCGGATAACCGGCCTCGGTCGGTGAGCAGAGCCGTT
>NW_024679949.1:0-375 GCF_008729295.1 Plectropomus leopardus | reverse complement strand
ATTATCATAATTTAAGCATTTTTTCAGGTCATTTGTTTTTTTTTTTTAATCCCACAAAGACTAAAGGCAAATTAACCTGCAGTGTGCAGGAAAACGTTTATGCGTTGCTAGGCAACAGCTGTAGCATCTCGCTGTTGTATAAACGCACTCTTGGTCGTGTGTGAAATCACATTAACAGAATCTGAACATGTTGTGCTCATAAAAAGGTAATAAAAGGTGCTGCTTGTGATATTGCCCCGTGTTTTATTACACAGCTCTTTAAGTAAATACTACGTTCAGTACCTCTCAGTATCTGTCTCTAGAGCTCCGCTGCTCATTAATAACCGGTAGTTTGAACACAGACCGTAGACCGTATATACGGTCTCTGACAGACAC
>NW_024679948.1:0-316 GCF_008729295.1 Plectropomus leopardus | reverse complement strand
ACAATCAAGTTCAAACAGTAAATAGATGCTGCAGTGGCGGGTATGCTTTTGCTTGCTTCCGCTTCAAAAACCGGAAACCAGCCCTGCCCGGCTCAGCATACCGCAGAATGGATTTCTGATGTTGGATAATTCTATTAAAAAACTTGAATTAAAATAAAAAAAAGTAAACTACACTGTTAGAACTCTTCTCTCAGCCTGATGATTGCCGAGTACACATGTTTCAGCTCATGAATTTGCTTGGTTCAGTGTAAATGTAAAAGCCGTGATGTAAGTCTGCATTCAGTGGCCCACGCAGGGGTCATAGGTCATGTCACAC
>NW_024679947.1:0-244 GCF_008729295.1 Plectropomus leopardus | reverse complement strand
TAAGGAAATCTAAAGTGGTAACAAATTGAGTCAAGTGATTGGGGACACAAGTAAAGGTTGTGAAAATTGTGCCTAATTTTTGCTTTTTGTGTTTTAGCAATTGCAAAAAACTGTAATACACTGGGCAGAGTTATTTAATGAGGTGCCAGTGTTGTGACTTGGATAGGAGCGGTCTAGTGTTGGATGCAGAACACAATTGAAATCCCCCCCAAGTATTAAATTGTACCTGTCAAGGTCAGGAAGG
>NW_024679946.1:0-336 GCF_008729295.1 Plectropomus leopardus | reverse complement strand
CTCCTGGATTGTTTACCATTAGTCTGCAAGATAACTGTGTGGTTCAAAGTAAGACTGATAGCTTCAAAATTCACGTCAAATCATCATGTATTTTTGAACCAAGCAATCTTCAGCTAAATTATATGGTTAGCTTGCTAATAGCAAACATCCCAGGGGCTAACTTAGCTTGCAGAACTCCTCAGAGACCCCAGACACACTCCCCCCGTCGTCCGAGAGGACATCACCGGAGTCCGAGGCAGAACCCACGTCGTCATCCCCGGGCGGTGCGGACACAGGAGCAGGACGGGAAGCAGAACCGGGACCCCCACGTGCCGAGGCGGGTCCGGAGGGCTGGTC
>NW_024679945.1:0-232 GCF_008729295.1 Plectropomus leopardus | reverse complement strand
AGATGGACCCTGCCAAGGTCTCCGCGGTTTCCTCCTGGTCCGTTCCCGACTCCCGCAAGCAGCTGCAGCGATTCCTGGGGTTCGCCAACTTCTACTGCAGGTTCATTCGTGGCTACAGCACGGTGGCGGCTCCCCTCTCTGCCCTCACCTCATCCAAAGTGCCATTCCGGTGGTCCCCAGCTGCCAACGACGCCTTCCTAGACTTAAAGAGACGCTTCACTTCGGCGCCCAT
>NW_024679944.1:0-337 GCF_008729295.1 Plectropomus leopardus | reverse complement strand
GAAGTGTTTGATCACATTTTTATAAAAGGTACTTGTGTGCACATCCACACAATAATTAGTGGGACAATGCTGGATACAAACACCAGTGCAAGCAGAGAGGTATCTATACAATGGAGTCATTTATAGTTTGTAAAATTTTGACTTTGACCTATCTTTTTAGGGGGGAAAAAAACGTAGATGAAGAAAGAGCAAGAGCATCCTTGCTTTTTTATATATTTGCCAGCGTATGACCAATTTGGCCTGAAGGATTTGGGGTGTCAGTTAAGACAGGGAAAGGTTTGAGCATCGAGTTGCAAAGAGTAAAATATGAATGCTTTACATCTAGTATTATTGCTCC
>NW_024679943.1:0-269 GCF_008729295.1 Plectropomus leopardus | reverse complement strand
GTGGCTGTTGGCAGGGCAGGGGATTTCTAGACAAAAGAAAACAACATTGATCTTCAAATCATGGGCATTTTACCCAAAAGGATTATTTAAAATAAATAATAACATACCACAGAAGCCTTGTCTCCTCCAGCTCGGCAGCTCTATACCATTCTGTTGACACTGACTTGCATACACATTTAGGGCTTGGCACAGAATGGGTTGATACCCTCCTCCCAGACAAAGATCATAAACACAACTCTCCACAAAGTTCTGTGGGGGAAGTTGCTCAT
>NW_024679942.1:0-204 GCF_008729295.1 Plectropomus leopardus | reverse complement strand
TATTGTCAACATAAATGCTGAATCACAAAAAGACACACATTTGAAATTTTGACACTTTATTGAAAAGAAAAACAAAAGTGCAAAAGAAATGAAACATTAGAGAAATTTCATCTGATATTAACTTACTTAACCAACACAAGAATTGATTTTGATCATCGCTGTGCAATTTCTTCATGCAGGGTTCCCTCACATTTTAACTGACAA
>NW_024679941.1:0-504 GCF_008729295.1 Plectropomus leopardus | reverse complement strand
TTGATGAGTTCAGCACATATGCTTGGATTGGTTTGACTGACAGAGAAGAGGAGGGGACCTGGAAATGGATAGATGGCACCCCGCTGACTCTTTGGTAAGGCCTGACGTTGGTTAAATAAATATTTACCATATGCACCCATAATTTTATATTACAGTATAATTTATTTCATTTGAATTTCCAGCAGGAAGTTCTCTCTTTCATATCTGCTGATGGCTTAAACAGAGTTTCCCGAGCAGCTGAAGCAACCCAAAATCAGGCAGCACAAAGCGAGCCTTGCAGAAACCAGAACTGCTGTGCATTGTAATACTTAAAGCAGTAATAATAATTACTACCACTGAGAATATTAATAATACTAATGATAAGGGAGGGTATTTTGAGTAAAGAGCATGATGTACTACTGCAGAAAGAGTTTATGTCACAGATTTACAGTATCATGATCTTCTTGTTCATTAACCTGTTAGGAGGTGGGGGGAGACCCAGCCTGATAACGGTGGTGGAGATCC
>NW_024679940.1:0-1103 GCF_008729295.1 Plectropomus leopardus | reverse complement strand
TTAAAAGAAGGGAACTCATTAGAAATGTGGCCATGAAACTATACAGTGAGTCACATCAGTTCTTGGTGGGTAACTGTCAGAATGGTGGCCAGGTCTGCACTAACGATGCTATCTACTAATCGTTATTTTACAAGTACATATCTCAAAAATTCAGGAAATTGCATTCTCTCATTAGAAGTCAGCTCTATGTGCCACAAATAGTTGTTGTTGTTGTTGTTTTCAAATCCAAGCTCCTGGCTTTGTTGTTGCTGTTAGCCAGCAGCAGCTGTGAAAAACTTTCCAGCCTCAGCAGCTTAGCTGTTGTTCCTTGCAGCTGTTTTTTTCCCTCCCAACACTCCTTTTGGACTGCATCTTGTGTTTTACATGATTGATAGTTTAACAATGAAGAACTGGTTATGTGATCACACTAGGTGCAAAACGTCTTGATGAGAGCATTCTGCAATATCAAACAGGAGATGTTTTGCAAGTAGAAATAAGACTAAAGACTACTGTATGTTTTACATGCACAGCGCCCTAATATTTCATTATTATTACAAATGTTTTACTATTAAGTTTGCCACACACAGCATCTTGCCTCTTTATGGTCCATGCGTTGTCATAGGTAAGTGGTACACAAACCACCTTGCCAACAGTTTGCAAGACTGTTGCCCAAAATAAAATCCCATGTCTTTTTATCATTCCGTGTCCCCTCTCTTAATTAGGATGTTTTTGCAGGTTTGTGAGCAGAACTTGAGTTCTGTTTTTCCCCTCAGCAACAGTTTAAGGAGTTTCAGTCATAGTATAGTATACAGTATACATATTCCAATACTGTTTCTAGTGAATAATCACTCAAAAATAGAAAATCAATACATGACAACAGATGATTTAATCCCAGCAGGCTGCCAGAAACTCTGACTAGGATATTAAAAGGTTTTGGATATGCTCAAATTTCACAAAGCCCACCTTTGTGAAATTTGTGCATGTAGACTACTGTGCAAAAGTCTTAGGCTACCTTGAACTTTGTTATTTTAGCAAGGTTATAATGGTTGTGCACATTTGTTTATCATGAGTCTCTTTAAAATAAAACCAGAACATATGAGAAATATGTATACAGCTTTAAAAAC
>NW_024679939.1:0-210 GCF_008729295.1 Plectropomus leopardus | reverse complement strand
TTGGATCCTCAACTCACAGACTTTCTGTTCATACACAGCTGAGAAATCATCTTTCTGAGAATGATTGGAATATCTAACTTCACCATTACTTCTGGAAACACTCAGAATCCGTGTGAATGTTTCTGTGTCTCTCTTCTGGAGCCAGACTACCGAACTTCCATCACCACACTGCTCATCGCCTCGACAGCTGAAGGAGACGTTATCACCGAC
>NW_024679938.1:0-462 GCF_008729295.1 Plectropomus leopardus | reverse complement strand
ACTGCAGGAGAAGACATGTCTGTGGAGGCAAGAAGGGCTAGTAAAAATATACATACTTGATCCTGAATGACACAATCACTATAAGGTTTACATAGAGAAAACTCAGCTGAATTTCTCTTCGCAAGTAAAGCAATCAGCCAGAAATGACCAGAGTCAATCAACAGGTATTAAACCTTTAGAACCTGGATCGACATCAGTTTTGTTGTGCTGTGGTCAGATGAGTTTCACAAGCAATTAAATCGATGGAACAGGAGAAAATTAGTTTGATTTTCTTTTAAAACATGGGGGGACAACTTGGCAAGAAATGTCAGGAAAATTGCAAAAAAAAAAAGATCAATAAAAGGTGACAAGAAAATGACTGGAAAATGGGCTGTGGGGAGATTATTAGATATTGTCCCAAAATATCCACTAACCATCTTTATAAATATTGTAATTACACATTAGGGTTATTTTCTCCTCTCT
>NW_024679937.1:0-586 GCF_008729295.1 Plectropomus leopardus | reverse complement strand
AGCTGAATACTTTGGTTCAAATCCAATGTGGTTATCATTGCTTTTATTTAAGATATTATTCATTTGCTTGTTTTTTTATGAAGCGAATATTTCATGAAGTCAATGTTTTTGTTTTTTTATGACGTGAGTTTTCGTGCATCTCGGTGCTCTAATCTGTAAGATTCTGTGCCATGAAAAGTTTTGGCTCTCCCTGTTAGGATGCACTTGCTGTGTTGGTTATGGTTTCCTTTAATTAATCCCACCTGTGTACATTGTTTATGACACTGACAGAATGCGTGCTGAAGAAGGGTGTTTTGCCCAAAATATTATTAATTCAAGCTGGAGCGCTGCTCTGATCTCTACAGCATTGTAACTTACACCAAGGGTCCAGCTCCCAGTCTTAAAACTTTAATCGTGACTGAGTGTGTGGTGTCTCATTTTATATTTAGGATGAACATGGTTATTGCTGGCCTCCATGCCACCTCCTCATCCTCCCCCAGTGGCTGTGCCCCAGAAAGCTTTCCCCCTTTTTCCCCCCTTATGGGCGGCTCTGAATATTACCATTTTAGGCTTAGATATGGCTACAGCATTCTTCATACAGGATGTT
>NW_024679936.1:0-464 GCF_008729295.1 Plectropomus leopardus | reverse complement strand
GGGGGTTCAGAGCCCATGCAGGTGGGTCAGACCCGGCTGTCTTCGGAAGAGCGGGAGAGACGCCGACGGGGACATCTCTGCCTTTACTGTGGTCAGGCCGGCCATTTTGTCTCCAAATGCCCGGTAAAAGGGAGGGCTCAGCAGTCGAGAGGGGCATCCTGCTGAGCCGATCCCAGTACTCTGTCCCCAACCCTCGACCGCTGTTTCACGTCCAGCTTCTGGTAAAAGAGGGGTCCCACACCCTCGCTACCTTTGTTGACTCTGGGGCCGACGTCAACCTCATCGATAAAGAACTCGCCCGTCAGCTGGGGATTGAGCAGGTTCCCCTTCCCCGTCCCGTTCCGGCCCATGCTCTAGATGGACATCTTCTGGGGACCGTCATTCACCAGACCGTTCCCCTCTCCATGATCCTGGCAAGTGAACATCAAGAAACCATCCAGTTTCACGTCCTGGATTCCCCCAAT
>NW_024679935.1:0-526 GCF_008729295.1 Plectropomus leopardus | reverse complement strand
AAATTTTATACCTAGTATAGTCTCTAAAGCTTGTTTAATCTCCCACCAGAATTGTTGAACTTTATTGCATTTCCAGATACAATGGAAGAATGTCCTCTTCTCCTCTCCACACCTGATACACAAGTCAGGGATGGCACCATTATACTTTTTAAGCTTTTCAGGCGTCACATATGTCCTCACTAGCCAGTTATATTGCAGTACTTTGAGACGTGTATTGGTAGTTTTTGTTTGTGCTTCAGCACACGCTTCTTCCCAGTCCTCGGAAGGCAAGTCCTCCTGTAAATCTTCCCTCCAGGCATTAAGTTTCCGTGAAGAAGACTCAGAGGACCCCTCTGCTAACAAGCTATATAATTTGGAGATAATTCCCTTTCCAAAGCAATCATTTTTCATTTCATTTTCCAAAATGGACAATGGGGGAATTGACACACACTGATTTTGAGATTATCTAATAAAGTTTCTCACCTGTAGATATTTAAATTGATGTTTACTTGGAATATCGTACCTGGCAATCAGCTCTTCAAATGAC
>NW_024679933.1:0-746 GCF_008729295.1 Plectropomus leopardus | reverse complement strand
TGGTGCTCCAGAAAAGGTTTGGGGTAATGCTGTTTTAGTACGTATTTCGTCAGCGCAACAACTGAAGGTGTGTAGGATTTAGTGGCATATAGCAGTGAGGTTGCAGAACTAAAAACTTCACCAGTGTGCCAAGCGTGTAGGAGAACTATGTCGGCTCACACAAAAATGCTTATAGCCCTGTCTAGAGAGTGATTGGTTTGTCCGTTCTAGGCTACTGTAGAAAAAACATGATGTACTGTAGGACCCGCTTCCTGTTGGCTTGTTTTAAGTTGAAGAAAAACACGGTTGTCATTACCAGGTAATTATAAACTTATGAAAATGTAGTTATAAATATTATATATACCATTTCTGTCAATAGACACCACTAACTCCTACACACTGGATCTCCAGTGGGGATGTGTTTAATAATCGGATGTAACGTTAATCCGTAACCATAGCAACAATCATGAAAATAAATAAAATGCACAAAGGCAGATGTAACTATGGCTGTAATGCTACAATTATGGATAAATACAAGAAAGAGTTACTTGTCAGCTGACAACTGTGTTTATTATTTTTATAAGTGCACAAGCTTGGAGGATGATGTAGGTTATAACTTGCAGATTCTACTATAGTCACACGTCATCTTCCAGTTTAAGCAACAACCTTCTGTTTTTAACTTTGAGCACAAAATTAAGTGTTGTTTTTGTTTATTAATTGGTGTACAATGTAGCTAAACAATATGGACATGACTCAAAAAATAATAT
>NW_024679932.1:0-315 GCF_008729295.1 Plectropomus leopardus | reverse complement strand
TTTTTTTGTAAATAGTTCTGCTGTTGTTCTCTGCTGGCACCGGACGTTATTATGAAGTCAGAAAGACGTTGGGACTCTCACGCCAGGCAGACACATTAAATTTTGGATGGAATGAATATTGAGTTGGCGATATTTTAAAAGCCCAGTGATGTTTGAATTTCATGTTGTGTGGACGTTCAGGTTGTGACTTTTTGCAGATGCTAGGTTTCGATAACGTTGGCATGAGACGTTTGGAAGTCGCTGGATTTTGGTCACCTGACATCACAATCTTCATTCAACCATATATCAATGTCTCACCATGGAGGCATGCAAGAA
>NW_024679931.1:0-386 GCF_008729295.1 Plectropomus leopardus | reverse complement strand
ATCAGATTTCTCTGAATTATCAATTACAGCCTGATCAGGACTAAATGGATTGGTTCAGGTGCTGATTATATAAATTATGATTTTTATTTGTGGCACACATTTCAAGACAGAATCACAAGATGCTTCACAAAGAAATATAAAATGTATACATTGTTGAAAAAAATCAATTAATTTATTCATTGTAAATGATATAAACACATAAAACACTTTTTGTTTTGATGTTAAGATTTTAAGCACAGTTTCTCTCCCTCAAGTAATATGTTGTAATTTTACAATACAGACATACAAAGTCTGGATACAGCATCTTTATTCTGTAATCTCTATGAATAATAATAAAATAACCAGGACACTGTTTTCCATCAATAGACTCCTGACCGGAAGCTGAA
>NW_024679930.1:0-944 GCF_008729295.1 Plectropomus leopardus | reverse complement strand
TTTTTTCCACATGCCAAATGATGCTGTTGTTGGCAATTTTTGCAACTTTCTTTGCTATGGCGTGTCTCCACAGGCTATTTTATGTGGTTTAATGTGGTTTTAAGCTGTTTTTGGGACGTGTCACATTTTGACATTTTTGCCATACTATAGCCTTGCTTTTTCTGTCTTTTTTTTCACATGCCACATTTGGGTGTTTTTGGCCCTTTTTGCAACTTTTTATGCTACGGCGTGTCTCGGCAGGACATTTTATGCATTTTTCAGCGACCATCACCAGTTTTTGGGACATGTCACATTTTAACATTTTTGCCATACTATCATCTTGCAATTTGGGTCGTTTTTTCCACATGTCATATAAGAGAGTTTTGGACAGTTTTGCAACATTCTATGCTATGGCATGTCTCTGCACGCTATTTTATGCTATTCTTTGCCATTCTCTTTTGTTTTAGGGAAATATATTTTGAAATTTTTCGATATAGTATAGCCTTGCCTTTTGGGTGTTTTTTTTCACATGCCATATTAAAGTGTTTGGGGATATTTTTGCAACATTCTATGCTATGGCGTATCTCGGCAGGCTAGTTTATTCAGTTTTCAGCGCTTATCACCAGAGTTTAGGACATGTCATATTTTGACATTTTTGCCTTACTATAGCTTTGCCTTTTGGGTTGTTTTTTCCACATGCCATATAAGAGAGTTTTGGGCCGCTTTTGTAACACTCAATGCTATGGCCTGACTCGGTAGGCTATTTTATGCAGTTTTCAGCAGTTCAACACTTTTGCCTTAGTATAGCTTCACCTTTTGGGTTGTTCTTTCAACATGCCATGTCACAGTGTTTTTGGATATTTTTGCAACATTCTATGTCATGGCATTTCTCGACAGGCTATATTGTGTAGTTTTCAACAGTTTTCAGCTGTTTTTGGGACATGTCATATTTTGACATTTTTGCC
>NW_024679929.1:0-1442 GCF_008729295.1 Plectropomus leopardus | reverse complement strand
TTGTGCAAATGTAACATATCTGTGCTTTGCAGAAATGTACAACGACAACATTTTCAACTGGGCTGTCATCAGTATTTTAACCCTTTGAAACCTCAATTGACATCACTTATCACTTTTCTTGTTATACATTTAGACACTTTCACAGGTAATTAATCCTTTGCACACTGGCAAAGTTGTTACGTTTCTTCCAAAAACATGGGGGAAGAGTCTAAAAAAGATTAAAAAAAACTTGGCAAGACATGACCCACAAATTGCAAGAAATTAGTTGAATAACATTAAAAAAAGCTAAGGAAATTATCTAGAGAACTATATATTTCTAATGAATTATTTAAATAAAGTGTTATCATTATTTTAGAAGTTTGTTCAGGCCACATCCTTGATTTTATATTTTTTAAACTTTCCTTTTTTGTTGTTTGATTGTATTTTTTATTAGTTTGCTTCTGTTTTGTTTTGTTTTGTTTTGTTTTTTGTTTTGCTAATTTTGGGGGCAATTTTACTTTTAACTGATTTCTTGCTAATATCTGTGCCTTCCTCCCATGTTTTGGAAAGAATGGAAAGAATTTGCTAGGGTTTCAGAGGATTAATTAAACAAAAAATATATATAAGTTTGAAAAAACATGTCTTGTGCAGTAATAACATGTCAAGCTAAGCATAAACAATAGACAGGAAACTGCTTGAACTTAAGTTTTCTCAATGAACTCTCCATCGTTATAATATAAATGCTCCAGACACTTTTCCAAATTTCTATGTTTACTCAAAGACGGAGTAGTTTTCTGCTCCAGTAGTTTGGCCTCTCTGGGGTAGAAGGAGCTGATAGCTGAGATCCAGAACCTGAGATCCATGTTGCTATCTTTGCAGTTTCTGCAAAGATAGCAACATGATGAATTTCGAGGAGGAGCAATAAGGACAAGAACCACAAAATGTTTCGGTGGCAGAAACAAGGCACTCCAAAACAATTATGCATGGATGGGTCAGACAAACATAGGACACTGACTTAGGGGACGGCTGTTTGTGACCTGTAGGCATGCTTTTTGTTGGCATCTCAGCGAGCTTAACAGCCAACTTCGTCAAATACACCGTGCTCGACTTCACCTCACCACAGCTTATATAGGTTAAAGCTGATGCAGTAGTGGGGGAAATTGCACGTCATGTTAAATCAAAGAATACTTGAGGTGATTGGCTGCAAGCAAAACCATAACAAAAATAAATATGTCTTTTTTCTAGATCTGGGTACAAAAAGGATTGAATGCAAGTATCATTTAATTTGAAAAGTTTCACCACTACTTTATAGTGGGTTATTGTAGTTGATGCTGTACCTTACAAGTATTGAGCACTGATAACCTGGCCTATTATCTACATAACATATGGTAACTTCTGTACACATCTTTAATTTTGAAATAGTTGTAACAATATCCATTATGTATTCTCCAAAATAGGCCATG
>NW_024679928.1:0-648 GCF_008729295.1 Plectropomus leopardus | reverse complement strand
GCCTGTGCAATTTCCTGCTGTACAATATTTTACCACTTGCTGTGCAATAATATTTATGGGCTAAATTTATAGGTATTAAAAGTGAATATATGACACACCATGTGTGTTTTTCAGTTATTCTGTGCAATGATCAGCCATGGACATCCAGTATCAAATAAGGTGTGTATAGATTTTAAATTGTTATTTTTTTGTTTGATCTAATCTATATTTCTTGTAATGTTTTATTGTTTTTTAGCACTCAATCACTTTTTGTATTTTTCTATAGATTTTGACTCTTGAGCTGCTGTAACGTGTGAGTTTCCTGGTGTGGGATTAATTAAGTTTCATTTGATCTTATCAAATCTTTCAGGTTATAGGCTCGACTGCCTCAACACTATACGTGTTAAAACAGTAGAAAACTTCCTCCATCTCAATGCTGATAAAGAGGGAGGTTCTCCAGAAAAGTTCTTTCCCCTGATAATGCAAAGTTTTGGGCCTATTTTCTCTGCTGCCCACTCAAAACCTGCATAATTTGGGAGTGATGGCAGACAACTGGGACTCACGCAGATAATTCTGAAATCTAGGTCTAAGACTAAGAAACAGCAAACAGAAAAATCACACGGCCAAAATCTAATATGCAACAAAGACTGAAGTGAAACCCTGGACTTA
>NW_024679927.1:0-286 GCF_008729295.1 Plectropomus leopardus | reverse complement strand
TAGATTTTTTTTTAAAGAAATCAAACCAGTTTTAACAAGATAGAGATGTATTACAAATTTTCAATTAGTTTCCTAGATTTCTTTTTTTTTCTGAAGAAATAAAACCAGTTTTCCGAGACAGAGATTTACTAAAAATTTTCAGTCAGTTCCCAGATTTTTTTTTTTTTTAAGAAATCAAACCAGTTTTCCGAGATAGGGATTTACTAAAACTTTTCAATCAGTTTCCTAGATTTTTTTTGAAAGAAATTAAACTAGTTTTCTGAAAAAAGAGATTTACTAAAAATTT
>NW_024679926.1:0-348 GCF_008729295.1 Plectropomus leopardus | reverse complement strand
TATGAAATTCAATTACAGCTCTTTTCAATAACAGTGCCCCTTTTGATCTGGATATTTAAAAGGACACACCCCAGCCGACACTGGATGTCATTATTACATCACAAAGATGTTTGAATCTTATGTTGAATAGATGTCAAATTTTCGTTGGTATGAAAATCATGTTGACAATATTTTAAATGTCTAACAACATAAAAATTTCATGTTGTGTCAATGTTAACATTATGACATTGGCTTTTGGTTTCCACTGTTATTATTCTACATCATGATCACATCGGCAGGAGATCTTTGGAAGCACACACTGTCCTGTATGCTGGGCTCTGTGGAAACTCCTCTCGAAACACTTGTATG
>NW_024679925.1:0-307 GCF_008729295.1 Plectropomus leopardus | reverse complement strand
TCAAAAATGTAACGGAAGAAACTCACTATATATCAAATCAAAATGGGAACAAGAATTCAATGTCATACTGTCAGAGAGTGATTGGTTTTCTATGTGTAACACACAACAATCTTCAACTAGCTCGAGAAGATGGCAAGAATTCGGATGGAAAAATCTCATGCACTTCTTTATTACTCCACACATTATGACTAAACAAACACAACAACAACAGAAATGCTGGAGAGGGTGTGATTCCGTAGAAGCCAATCACTCTCATATCTTTTTGGACATGTGCAAAAATACAATTATTCTGGAATAATGTTACCCA
>NW_024679924.1:0-206 GCF_008729295.1 Plectropomus leopardus | reverse complement strand
AGCAAATCACCGTCAACTGTGGACACAGCACATGCGCTCTCTGGAAAGACAGCTAACGTACCGTTTCAGCTAGCAATGCGCAGGGATAATAATTCTTCCTTTACCGACAATAAAACACCCGAAAACCCACAGCCAACTCAATAAAAACATAGCGAAATTAACCTTAAACAATTAATAACAAACAAAATACAGCCAGTTAAGGTTTT
>NW_024679923.1:0-209 GCF_008729295.1 Plectropomus leopardus | reverse complement strand
TATTGTATTACACCCTCATGTTCTTGCCAAGGTCAAGTCCCTTATATGCCCACTAAGGCTGTCCCATTGTTCCCTCTCCATGTCATTTTTGCAGCTCAGTCTTCCCAGCATCTTTTCACATGCAACTATTCCCATCATTTGTTCCTTCCACATTTTCAGTGAGGGAGTTTGAGGTTCTTTCCAGCATCTAAGAATCATCCGGGTACAGG
>NW_024679922.1:0-378 GCF_008729295.1 Plectropomus leopardus | reverse complement strand
TTTGGGCTGCAGCCTGACACACAGCAGGGGGCGCTCTGCTCTCTCACACTGTTGTTCATCATCTTTAACATTTCACTTCTTCACCTGTGAACGCTGCTCTCACCTCAGCTTTTCTTTTGGATCATGTCACTGACTTTATCTTGTTGTATTGAACTGATATTTGATTTGAAATCAGATGATGAAGTGATTTCTTTTATTTCATTTGAAGGTGTGTGAGTTATCTTTCATGACATTACTTTTATGTGATTGTTATTATACTCTATATCTATATCAACCAGTAATCAATTGTCTCTATAATAAAGCTGAAACAGAAACAATCAAAGTTGGTCTCCAGTTTTTACTGTTTGGATCATGATTTCTGGTTTTAATGATAATAAG
>NW_024679921.1:0-216 GCF_008729295.1 Plectropomus leopardus | reverse complement strand
GTTAAGAGGTGGATCCTCAACCAAATCGTAGAAAGATTCTCCAAAGGGTCTACGATGTCTGAGCTTGAGGATAAACATGTTCAGTCATGTATCAGGAGCATTAACAATGCTATCAACAAAGCTAAAACAAAACAGAGTGGCAACCTGAAGACATTTGTTGAAGATGTATGCAAGGAACTTGTTGATAAACTGGTCATTTCCCAGGATGCTTCTGGT
>NW_024679920.1:0-634 GCF_008729295.1 Plectropomus leopardus | reverse complement strand
TTAATATGCCAATATTATGAATTTGATGCAGGTCATATAAACAGCATATTCCATTTATACATTCAGAATCTGTCCCTTTTCCAAATTTAACCTTTTCCAATGAAAACATTGGATATGGTATTATTTGTCTATTAGAAGCATTATTTGGGCACGTATACAGCCAATTTGGAATATTTGTCTCAACCGGGGTTTTCAGCAGGGCTCGGCCTCTCGTCTGTTTACGGTTAGCACTGTGCATTGTCATGGATACGTTGTACACAAACTAATTTGCCCGCAGTTTACAACGCTGTGGGGTAGAGATGCATGCAAAAGAAAATCTGACATACATGCTTTTAAACTTTATGAAAAACGTAGATATCAGCAGGTTTTTTGATGTGCACTGACTTTTTCAAGAAGATGAAAGAAGGAAAGAGAGAGTCCAACAAGTCTACCACCAATAGGAAAATGTGAAAAAAAATCTATATTCTCTTTTGATGCAAAACAACAAAATTACAAGCAATTCCAGCTGTTGTACTTAACGTGCCCTAACATGACGTTTGTCACCTTAATCGGAGTATGCACATCTGCATCTAGACGAGAGTGTTAGTGGAATATAAATTTTTATTAGACATGTAAACAGTTTAGAAGGAATATT
>NW_024679919.1:0-325 GCF_008729295.1 Plectropomus leopardus | reverse complement strand
AGAGTCATCAAGCAGAACCACAATGAATCTAAATAAAACTGAAACAACCTCACAGATGCTCTTCTATATATAGTTTTAAACTCATATTCTTGTCAGTTGATTCAGTCTCTTTATGAATACTTAAAAACACTTAAATACAGCAGCACAAAACACAAACAAAAATACCGTTTCTATGATCCTTAAAAGAATTAACACAGAGAGGACACTCAGTGGACGTCTCCAAAGTTAATGTCTTAACACTGTCCACAGATTAGAGGTCCAAAAAAACCTCATGACAGCATTTGTATTATTGACAAAAGTAAAACAAATAACTGAAAAAGCTTTC
>NW_024679918.1:0-1294 GCF_008729295.1 Plectropomus leopardus | reverse complement strand
GAAAGGTCTGGAGGAACCCATTATTATTCTGGTGTAAGGGAAAAAAAACAATGGGTTGTTTGTATTTCTATCAACCAATCAACCAAATGTGCCCTTGCAAAACCGAAGCGTGCATATAGTGGAATGGGAGGAGAATGCCAGCTGAAATAGCTAATCAGTGCCAGGCTTACACCCACAGTCTTCATTCAGTGAGTCAGACTAGTTTCAGTGTAATAATGTTGAATTATATGTTTAATGCTTTCACAGTTTAAAAAAAAAATGAATTGTTCTTAATTCATCATATCCGTCCAACTTCTGAAATCAAATCTAAACCCTGCTTGGATATAGTGGATGTTGGTAAAAAAAATAATGAGATGAGAAAGCAATCTATGTTTCAACCAATACAGTGTGCAACTGTTATTATTGGCTCATTTTATTTGACAGATATACAAAGATACTGTTGTATTAGTATCAGCTTTATGAAGACTCTGAGATATGTTTGAAAGCTCTGGAAAATTAGTGGACTTTAAGTTAAGATTTTTGTTTTTAGTCACACTACTGTTTCCAAGGTCAAGAATAACCTTTAATGCCCAGGTGCAATAATAAAACAGTGTTACCATAACGCTCCCTCAAACTATTATTCCAATATATTTCAATTATTAAAATTGTACATGTTTAATGTTAATACCACCTCCCCCTCTGAATCATGTTTGCCAGCTGTCTGTCTGTCTATCTAAGGCTTTGGGGTTGGCATGTGGAGCACTGAAGCTCAAAGCAGGGCCTGGCAAAGGG
This sequence comes from Plectropomus leopardus, assembly GCF_008729295.1. Lineage (NCBI taxonomy): Eukaryota > Metazoa > Chordata > Actinopteri > Perciformes > Serranidae > Plectropomus > Plectropomus leopardus. The sequence goes on along the minus strand of NW_024679918.1, from coordinate 523 downwards.
TCTAGCTAGGTGGCATATGGCTGGGTGGCTCCTATAGTGAAGGAGTTGCTTTCCACTGGCAAGCGTTCATTTTGGAACCTGCTGCTCTACCAGTAAGACCTCCAGGAGGATGGTACTGGTGACAGATGCTAGCCATGGTACCATGCTATGCTCCTGACAGTCACAGCACAGACATAATGCGTCACACGAAGCAACTGTAGTATGGAGGAATTTCTGTTATAGAGGACTGTGTGGGTGACTGTGTGAGAGGGGGAGGGAGGAAAAGATATGTTAGTGTACCATATGGCTCAAGGAACACAAATGCAAATAGGACACACATTATAGAGGTTCCTTCATCCCGAGGGTGTGATCACACCCACAGTTTGTTTTCTTTGGTCCAACCCACTCTGAAACAGTGGACTTTGTTGCAATTTTGTATTTATGTTGTAGTTTGGCACTACCACATTACTTACAGAAAGAATTACCTTCCTTATAATGGGAAACAGAGTTCCACAAGGTTCTGTGCTTGGACTAATAGTATTCC
>NW_024679917.1:0-3059 GCF_008729295.1 Plectropomus leopardus | reverse complement strand
CATAGATTTTTCTTTTATTATTATTTGCTGGTAATTCTCCCCTCTTTTTAACACTAATTTTTAAGTAATTTTGTTGTTTTTTTCAATTTCTTTGACATTTCTTGCAAAGTTGGTCCTTTTTCGCCTACGTTTTTGAAAGAAATCAAAGGTCGAAAAGCTTGTGAGAGGCGTCTGAACGAAGCACACGAAAAACGACATATCGACAGCTTTCAGAGAGTAAAATAAACCCTGACATGAATCATTTCTCTGACGGGGTTTTTGGTGTTTTGTTTCGGGCTCGTTTCAGATGTTAATATGCTGCTGGCCACGCTGAGCCTGAGAGAGGCATTATGTGTCAGCGCAGAGAGAAAAAGAGGCGATGAGGGAGAGATTACATTCCCGTATTATCACTTTTACACAAATCTGCAGGAGTAATTAGTTGTGTGCAGCAGCGGCAGCGGTGGCGGCGGCGGCGGCGGTGGCGGTGGCGGCGGCGGCAGCGGCGGCCACAGGCGGCTATTTGTCTTTCAGACTCATATTCTGAGGTCAGCAGCCGAGTGAGGAGAGGGATGTAATCTGGACATTTTTCTAAATATTTGTGCGTGGGGGCATTCAAACGGCTCGCCACTAATGAGCAAACACACCCACGAGCGCGCGCACACGCACACGTGCACACACACACACACACACACACACACACACACACACACACACACACACACACACACACAGAGAGAACAAGAGGTGGACAGCAAGCGAGCTGGAGGAGGAATTACCTGCTTTGATTGAAAATGCTTCTGCTTATTATGATGATGCGTAACCTGCCTGCCCCTCCTCGGAGGTGTGTGCACGAGTCCACGGAGCGCCGTGCACGCTGACACACACACACACACACACACACACACACACACACACACACACACACACACACTGGCCTTGTCGCTGCTGGTCCAATAAGCAGATGGGGAATGTGGTTTCTATGCTAATGAGCGTTGGGTCGGGGGGTCGCCGGAGATGAGGGAACACGCTGGAATAAATCTCCACTTCATGATAACGCACAATCAATCAGATCTGCGACCCGTCTCCCCCTCGTCCTCCTCCTACGTGCCCTTTCTTCTCTTTTTCTTTCTTCACCTCCTTCTCTCTCCTCTCTGCTACTTTGTCTTCGCTTCTTTTTCTAATTCGCCAGTCTCTGTCTGTCTTCTTTCATTTCTTTTTTCAATAGTTTGTCTGGCTGCCTCCCATCGTTTCTCCTCCTCACCTCAACAATCTCAGTCTCTAATGTGTTTTCTCTCGAACTTTAATCTATTTCCATCACCTGTTTCTTGCATTTTATTCTCCCTTTTTCCTGCTTTACATCCCAAATCTCGTCTCATCTTCCATCAACAAAAACTGAGACTAAAAAAAAGTTCATAAACGACCATTTCTCCAAGACAAAAACTAGAATTACCGCCTCGCAGTTGTTTGCCTCCACGAACCGGTCACGTTTTAGTTACAGTTTACATCCACGTCTGTGAAAACATGAATACTTTTTTGTTGTTGCCGAGAATCATGATATCACAGTGACCTTGACCTTTGAGCACCACATTCTCATCGATTTATTGTCGAGTTCAAGCAGATGTTTTTGCCAAATTTGGAAAAAAAAATACTCTCACAAGCTGTTATTGCATTCACGAGTGAGTTGAATGCAATAACAGCATGACCTTGACCTTTGACCACCACGTCCAAATGAACTTTTGTGCCAAAGTTGAAGAAATTCCTTCAAGGGGTTCATGAAATATTGTGCTTATAAAAGAACAGAAGTGGTCACAGTGTCCTCGACCTTTGATCATCTTATTCTTATCAACTTATTATAAAGTCCAAGTGGACGTTTGTGCCAAATTTGGAAGAAAAAAAAAGCTCCCTTAAGTTGTTCTTAAGATATCATTTACATAGAAATGAGACAGTTGAGGTCAGAATGACCTTTGACTATGAAAGTCTAATCAGTTCATCAGTTCAAATGAACGTTTGTGCCAAATTTGTAGAAATTTCCTAATAGTTAAAAATGTCCAAAGAACTACATTTATAACAGACATTATTATTATCATAATTAACAATATTTCTTCTTTTTTGTGCTATATTTCAGCTATTTTTCTTGTAGCTGGTAACTTGTAACATCTTCCCGTGTTTTTGAAAGAAATCAAGACAATTTGCTCAGGTGTCAAAGGGTTAAATCCCCTCCTCTTCTCTCTTTCTTCTTTTTCCTCCGCCCTGCTGTTGGTCCCTCCCTGATAAAACATAATTTTCCATCTCTTTCTCTCTCTCTCCTCCGCTCCTCTCATCTGTCTCCATTCCTCCTAATTATATTTGCCATGAATATATTTATGACCGCATTATTAGAGACTGTGCGGCGGCGGCGGCGGCGGTGGCGGTTGTGGTTTTAAGCTGCTGGATTGTGATTAAGTGTAATGATTACATAGGCAGCCGTGACAGAAAACACCACTTGTAATTAGATGAGGCGACTGCAGGTTTCTGCAAGTGGAATCTTATTTAACACCAGTTCAAACATAATTTAATACCAGATCCGCCGATAAATGAGAGTAAACCTAAAGCAAACTAAAGACACAGAAAACTGTCGGTGAAACCCGGATTTATGTCGTGAAGACAAAGTGACATTTTTTTAATCACCTCACGGTACATTTAAAGAAATTAACCCTCCGACAAACGTATCTTTTAGACTAAGCAAACATTTTCATGTGACGTGGAAAAAGGAGCTCACAGCAAATAAAAGATCTTTGGTGTCTGAGAGTTTGCAGCTCTGAAATGTTGCCGAATTTCCTCTCAGCAGGTATTTCTAAATGCTGTCAACACCAAAAATATCGAATACTGGAAAACGCTCATTAAATCTCACTCTTTGAAATGTGACAGGAAAGAAAACATTCACTAACTCCAGTGACTTTTCTTATTCCTAAAATTTCAGGTCATTTCCTTTTCTTTTTTAAAAACTGTTTTCTTTTTTTCTAATTCTAAGGGAATTTAGCACTTTTAAACAATTTTGCTAACTTTTGGGCAATTATAATAAGTATATAAAATTGTTTTAC
>NW_024679916.1:0-289 GCF_008729295.1 Plectropomus leopardus | reverse complement strand
GCACTTATTACATGTAATACACACACACACACACACACATGCACACAAAAAGTTAGAACCGAGGATTCTCTAACACAGCTGTCAATCATGTCAATCACTCATGAACTGCAGTCAAACTGTCAAATTAGGCAGCACTGATCAAATATAAATCATGATAATGTGATGACATTGTCTGTTGCTTGTTTCAGATGTTTTTAGAAAAATAATTAACATACTATTTAGCTGTAAAATTAGATAGTTGATCTGGCTGGCTGGTGGTGTTTGGTTCTTCGGTTGACTGTTTCAGCAT
>NW_024679915.1:0-236 GCF_008729295.1 Plectropomus leopardus | reverse complement strand
ATCACCGTGTTTGGATCCACACAGGCTCGACTAGTGGGTACGTCCCCGATATATGTTTAAATAATGCACCACATCTGAGGAGAGATTAGTGCCTAAGCGAGGTATGTTGAGTCTAAAGCCAGGAAGGTGGCTCTCTTTTAACCAGGCTGGATCACCATGGTAACTTATGTGGCAAACCTAACCTGGTCGGGAGCAGGTTAGGTTCTGAGTTTCAGCTGAAAATCAGCTGAAAAGTG
>NW_024679914.1:0-706 GCF_008729295.1 Plectropomus leopardus | reverse complement strand
TCAAGCTGCTGCTGTTTTTATCACTTTGGAAAATACAATCTTTTTACGACAGCCTTTCAAGTGTACAGGAGGTTATGGAAGCCAAAAGAGGCAAGGTGAAAAAAGTATGAAGGCAGGAAATGTTGGCCAAAACCTAAGTTTATCTCCTACAATTGCAACAATGAAAAAAAAAGCCCTCAAGTAGGAGGTAATGCCCCATACATAGGAGATAATAGGTGGTGCCTTGTAGTTTTGTGGTAAGCTTGTGTTTTTTGTGTGTGCTTGGTGGTGTCTCTGTGTGTCCTCCTGTGTTGCAGGAGCTGGGCGTGGCTTCCGGGTGCTGGAGCTCTGTGCACATTTCCTCACCTGCGCCTCATGCCCAATCACCTCCCCCGCAGCATAAAAGCTCATGCTCCACTCTTCACGGGTGCCAGATTTTGTCCCACCTCACCAGTGGTAGATAGGCCGTCTCTTCTGAGAAATTACCTCTAGTACTTTGTGAAACTTTGGATTTAGATTTTTGTGCTCATTGTGCCTCTCTTGTGTTTTCGCAAGTGCCTACCTTCGCTGAGCTCCAGCACCTCTCCACCCAGTCCCTCGCCTCCGCACTCAGCCACTTGCCTCTCTCTCCACTTCGGACAACCCCGTATTCTGCTCCACCAGCCTCACGCTTTTCCTCGCCTCACCACCGCCCTCCATCCCTCCAGCCTCACCAGCTTCCTCTGCC
>NW_024679913.1:0-222 GCF_008729295.1 Plectropomus leopardus | reverse complement strand
CACCGACACGCCTTCTGTTGGAGAGGCGGGGCCTGGGGACCCGGGGGTGGGCTCCTCTATCTCTGGGGCTGAGGTTACCGAGGTGGTGAAAAAGCTCCTCGGTGGCAGGGCCCTGGGGGTGGACGAGGTCCGCCCGGAGTTCCTCAAGGCCCTGGATGTTGTGGGGCTGTCGTGTCTGACACGACTCTGCAACATTGCGTGGACATCGGGGGCAGTGCCCTT
>NW_024679912.1:0-272 GCF_008729295.1 Plectropomus leopardus | reverse complement strand
GCGTGCGTGCACACACACACACACACACACACACACACACACACACATGCGAATGACAGTGAGTCATGTCTGAAAAATGAGGTGTCATCTCGTGGATCGCTCATGGGAGATGGACCCTACCCATAATGCTCAGCGCATGACGGCAACAACCTGAGAGAAGTGTCAAACATTTAGCAATTGTGTGTGCGTGTGTGTGCGTGTGTGTGCGTGCGTGTGTGTGTGTGTGTGTGCGTGTGCGTCCGTGTGTGTGTGGGATGTTTAGTTAACATTCA
>NW_024679911.1:0-342 GCF_008729295.1 Plectropomus leopardus | reverse complement strand
TAGTTATAATATCCAAATTACTGATGTTTATTTATTAAAACTCTCATCGTGTAAATATTCTGTGAAAGCACCAACGGTTAACCCTTCGTTATCATTGCAATATTGATACTGATGTATTTCTCTTTTTCCCAAAACTTCAGTAAACTACAGGCAGCTGAGTTGCTAGCACCCTACCGTTATTTTATGGTCTCATTACTGTATTTACTTAAACAGTATATTACTGTTAAATTTATTACAGTATTCTACAGTAGAATGTGAGGTTTACAGTGTCACAATGTAGCTAAGCAGCATGTGGCATCTGTTAAGCCTCCCGCAGTGTGTGAGATTTTGGCAATCTTATAA
>NW_024679910.1:0-244 GCF_008729295.1 Plectropomus leopardus | reverse complement strand
TGACTTGGCTGCTTACAGAAAAATACACAGATGTTGTAAGTTTAATGATAATAAATACATACAGCATGATCATTATGGCCTATCCACATTTTAAAAAAGCTTTTCTTTTTAAAATTAAGTGTTGTCAGACTAATTTTCTGTCTTGCTTTTGTCATTGTGGCAGGTTCCCATGGGTTCATACCCTGAGGAACGTTTCGATGAGCCTGCACCTAAGCAGATGATCAAGGAATTTCAAGCAGAGCTG
>NW_024679909.1:0-228 GCF_008729295.1 Plectropomus leopardus | reverse complement strand
CACACACACACACACACACACACACACACACACACACACACACACACGGTTTTCTGGTATCACTGATGCCTGCAGTCATTCAGAGTGTGATATCCTGGACACAAGGTATTGCCTACAGCTCTCTCTTGTACTCTGTTCCTGGGTGTAAGGGAGTAACAAGCAGCTGAATGTAGCTGACCAAGTGTGTGTGTGTGTGTGTGTGTGTGTGTGTGTGTGTGTGTGTGTGTG
>NW_024679908.1:0-913 GCF_008729295.1 Plectropomus leopardus | reverse complement strand
TAACGAGCAAACATCACCAGACCCATCAGACAACCTAAAGACAAGACTATCTGCTGGCACGGGAAAACTACGTAGCAGGACCTGAAAGAACAAAACAAAAACACTGTCATCATCAGAGGAGACAAGATGACTGACATTATAAAAAAAAATGGACATGAAAAGTAATGTTTAAAAGGAAATTAACCATATAAGTACTGTCGAATACTCAAGTTTGCTGTGGTCCTACTTAAGTGTTTTTCATTTAAAGGAATACTTCACTCCCCAAATGATCATTTGGGTATCACTTACTCGCCCTCGGTCATTTAATTTGGGCTGAAATTTTTGTTTTTTCCCATAGGCCTCCCCGGTGAACGAATAATCCAAAAATGGAGAAAACGGTCTCAGGAACGCCACTTGTAGTTTGTGCAGAAGGGTTTTAGTAGTATGGGTTTTTTTTTAGTAAAAATGCACGTGCTTGTGAAGTACTGAGAATACGACTGGATAAGTGAGACTTGGATTATACTGCATGAGTGGAGTGAGAGTTTGAAAACAGATACTTTCGTGCTGTTGTGAAACACGGCCCCCATTTACAACAATTCGTCTTTTCTCAGATTTTGGATTCTTTGTTCACCGTGGAGGCATGTGAGAAAAACAAAGTTTTCTATACAAATTCAACAAAACTGGGTGAGTAATTGATTTAAAAATCATCATTTGGGGGATGAAGTATTCCTTTAATTTGGGTTTTTTTTGGGTATTCCCTCAGATATCGCAGTAAACAAATATGGAATGCTAAAGTACATGTAATCAAGGTTAGCATGTTATCATCTTAAAAAAAAAAAGGATTAATTAAAAGGAAATTATCATCACATTTAATTCCTGTTTAATTCTTTCTGGGGATGTGTATATGTGTGTCAAGTCATCCTGTGAAAAGTCC
>NW_024679907.1:0-226 GCF_008729295.1 Plectropomus leopardus | reverse complement strand
TGATTTACGCAGTGACAAAAACCTCCTGTCTAATACTTCTGCTTTTTGAGTCTCTGATACATCTTGACTGGGAGTGAAGCCATCAGCCAATCATTTCAGTAACTTCCACCATATACATTTAAAATGTTTCTTCAAAAGTTGAAAGCCTTTAATTGGACTCTCATATAAATTGTTAGACCTATTTTCATGGCTGTTTTACTTATTTTACAAACACAATATTATCACA